>NC_056729.1:400424153-400666653 GCF_019279795.1 Protopterus annectens | reverse complement strand
TTCTGTCAGTGAGCCAGTTGGCAACCCATCTTGTGACACAGGGATTTATACCTAGTTTAGTGAGTTTATCTATAATTCCAGATTGGGGAGGTGGTGTTGAAAGCCTTGGCGAGAGCTAGATAGGCTGTGTGAACCACCTTACCCTCATCTACGGCTTTGGTGACTGCTTCAAAGAAGTCTATCAGGTTTAGGAGACATGATCTGCCTTTTACAAACCCGAACTGGGTGGGGTCCAGAGTTTGGAGATTACCAATGTCTTTTTTTTATAAGTTCCATGATGATACGTTCCATGGTCTTGCAGACCAGGCTTGTCAGGCTACTGGGGCGGTAGTTCCCAGGGTGAGTGGTGGCTTCCCCTTTGTGGAGTTAGATAACAGTCGCCATATGCCATTCAGTGGGCACAAAGCCTGAGGTGAGGCTATGATTGAACATGGTACTTAGGTGGAGTGCCAGTTCATTCTGTAGTTCATGTAGAACGCAGCCTGGGATGTTGTCAGGTCCCATGGATGCTATGTTCTTCCTTTTGGAGAGTGCAGGTTTTGCCTGTGCAGCCGTGATTACAGGAACTTTGCATTCTTCCAGTAAAGAGATGGAACCTTTAGGGGGTGAGAAGGGGCTAAAGTCAGCACTGAAGCTATCTGCCAGGCTGTTGGCAATATCAGTTGGTTCTGTATATTTAGTGTCATTGTGCTGTAACTCAGAATAGATCTGAGTGTTGCCATTGAGATTCTTGACATAGCTATAGAATGCTTTGTGGTTGTCTTTAGAATCAGTGGCGATTTTGTTTTCGTAACTAGGTTTGGAGAATTTTATGAAGGATCTCAGCTTTTTACTGACACTGACCAGGGAGTACTTCCAATCATGGGATTTTACTCTTTTTTGCAACAGTTTCTTTCTTCTGTTGTAGAGTTTGTTTATGGCAGGGGACCACCAGATCGGCTTCCTTTTTTTTGGAGGATAGGATCTTGGTTCTGTTAGGGATAGCATGATCCATGCACTTGTGTAAGTGCTTATAAAGTGCATTTGTGTAGGATTCAACAGTCGTACCTCTATTGTCCATCTGCATGGGTGTCGTGAAGTTTTCCCCTTCTGTCTTAAGAAGCGTGAAGTTGGCTTTGGAAAATTTTTTATGGTGGTTTCCCTAATGGGGGGTGGGGGCAGGATGTGGATGTCTAGGCTGATTAGCTTGTGGTTGGATCTGACCAATGAGGAATTGACCTCTGTTGTGGAACAATGGTTGCCCATGTTGGTAATGACCAGGTCTAGGATATTGCTGCCCCTGGTGGGGGTGTTGATAAGTTGATCCAAGGCATTGGAATTTATGAATTCCAGAAAACGTTGTGCAAAAGATTTGGTACATGAGGAGATTTCCCAGTTAATGGTGGGGGTAGGTGAAATTGCCCATTATTAGGGTGTTGGGTTGTACCCTAATATTTTCCACATGCATTGATGTGTGAAAAATGCATTGGGGATGTCTGCAAATACAAGGGAATATGTAAAAATATATTTTTTAATGATTTTGGCATGTTTGCGCTATGCATCATAGTGGGCAAACATGCCAAATTGAAAAATAAAAACAATAATAAGTATTTTATAATATTTATCAGAAATGTATTATAGGACATTGTGTTGGGTCCATACAATGTTGCACTGGTGTTGTTGCCTAGGTCATACAGCTATGAACTGTATAGTTACCAGGCATGCTGTCAGCATGGATATGTATGCAAATGAGGTGAATTTGTTGAATTGGTAAAAGGAGCAACCATTTTGGTAAATCCATTTCATTTAGGCCCACTACCATGTTGATATTTCCACTGGATGTGGATACCAACAGGGAGGTGTCTCCCATTACTTTTAAGAATTTTAAAATTCCCGGTGCGCGTGTTTGTGCAGCGTGCTGCATAGCTAAGTGTATTCATGTGAAAAAAAACACCCAGGTCATAATGATGACATAGGTAGCAAGTAATTAAAACTGGATGTATTCAATTATTGATTTTGACTTTTGTATGAGCTATGCTGCACTGCACAGTGCAGAGCGCCACAGTGCACAATAAAGTAGGGCCAGTAAATTATGTTAATTAGAATCTAGGCAGGAGAAATGCATAATAATTAGCCAATCACACATGCTGGACCTACAGCAGACCTGTATAAAGTATGCATACACCCTACATTCTGATTTCCCCCCGATACTCTTGACCACTGGAGTATAGACTTGGGAATATTAACTGAATTAATGTTATTGGCTGCTGCAGGTCGGCTACATCTGCATGTGCTAGATGCTGAAGTCAGTGCTGCTGCTACTGCTGACAATAGGCCTAGACAGAGAAGGAGAAGTGTGTTCAGGCCCAGGGAAACCTTCCAGGAGCCACATGAGCTGGAGATTGTAGAGTGCTACAGAGTGGACAGGGACATATTACAGGAACTCACTGAGCTCTGCCACCCTCAACTCAGAGCCAAGGCCAACAGAGGTCAACCCTTCCCAGTAGAAACAAAGGTAAGTGTAGCCCTTAGGATACTGGCTGCAGGTACATTTCAAAGACCAACTGGGGACATGATGGGGGTGTCACAGGCATCTGCATCCAGGATACTCCACCAGTTCCTGAATGCTATGCTAACAGATGCCAGTGAGCAGATATCTTCCCCTTTCTCTTGAGGTGAGGGTCAGCAATATACAACAGTTCTACTGTGTAGCACACTACCCTGAAGTACTGGGTGCATAGAGTGCACCCATGTACACATCAAGGCTGCACCTGGTGAGCAGGCTAGAATCTACATTAACTGCAAGGGGTACCACTCCATCAACTGCCAGGTTGTGTGCAATGCCCAGAGGATTATCCTGAATGTGTGTGCTGGCAGTTATCATGACTCCCATATCTGGCACACATCACAGCTGTGCCAGATGTTTGCTGGGGGCATCCCACATGGTCATTTACTGTGGAATGCTGGCTACACAGTAGAACTGTGGATGGTAACACCCATCAGAAATTACACATGCCCAGAGAAGAACCCCATAATGGGGCACACACACAAACTAGGAACATCATAGAGCATGTGTTTGGGCTACTGAAGTAACAGTTCTGTTGCCTAGATATATCTGGTGGAGCCCTGCAGTATTCTCAAGCCACATATGCATGTATATTCACAGTATGTGTTATGCTACGTGATAGGATCCTGTGAAAACAGCTGAAACAAGATCAACAAATGGACAGAATACACAGCCTCCCACCAGTGCCTAGGTCACCACAACCACAGTGGCAGTAGGACTCAGAGGAGGAACCCCCTGCTGATGTCCCTGTAGGCAGACATAAGTGTGCTCAGTATGCCCTGGATTTGGCTAAAAGGCAATGCATAGCACATTCACTGACAACCTAGGGCCCTCGGGACTGACACCTTACTCCTACTCGCATACAGAAATTAAAAATGATAGCAAGCAACCCACACATCCTGTACCTACTCATGTATTGGCTGTGTACTGCTTGCATCAGACAGAGTCAGCCCTGAACTACTGTTGTGTCAGCTGCTGCATTTGCATGGTAAGTCCATAACTTACACATTACTTGTAAGGCTTATTATGATATGGCATTGTATGTATGGATCTGGTACATTATGCAAGTAAATATACTGAACAATTTGGACAGAAATTACATCCACATGAGATTACCCATTCCACTACCTTGTTTCCATTAGTAGTCACTAGGCCTCATACATGAATAGTCATGCAGTTCTACTGCAACAGATTATTGGTACATCTGTCAAGGGAGATGTTAGAAAGTGGGGTGACATGACAGACTACTGTGTATCCCAGCAGAACATGTGGTGGTGTTCCACCATCCCCAGCACAGCAGTGTTCCCTTGTAACTGCTGTAACACAAGCTCATCAATGATATATCAGCATGCCAGGCAGTGTCAGGATAGTAACATACAAATTGATCACACATTCTATATCTTACTTAGCGCAAGAATAAAAATATACATATGTATGCAGTTCATTGTGTGTTGAATGATTGCTCTTTGTGAAGCAGCTTGTTTGGCTCAAGGGAGTAGGGCAATTACCTTTTGTGGTGGCATTCATGGTTCTAGTCTAGATGTAACCACTTATCTTGGATGTCAGGTAGTATTACTTTTTGTTTTACAGACTGCCACAATGTGTGGTTAATATTATTAACCTTTATGACATATTAATTACATCACACAACTGAAGAAAGTAATAGCCAAGTTCAATGACATGCAGCAGTGCAGAAACAGGGACAGATGTCATTTTTTTGCAACTAGCAAAAATCCCACTGGGCATGCTCATAAACTTAGTTAAGCAGAGCTCAATTCTGTTGCTCCTCACTCAAAATGACTTGTTAAATATAGATATGTCTACAGATACATACACACACACACACACACACACACACACATATATATATATATATATATATATATATATATATATATCCACTTTTAAATCCCGAAATACTAAAATCTCGAGTTTTGAGATACTGGACTCAAAGCATCGAGATTTTGGTATCCCGAAATTTAAAAGTGGACCAAAAAAAAAATAATGTGTTTGCAGGTGGGAAAGCACCCCTGCACCACACACACCCCCTACTTTAATATACCAACTCCGAGATTGCGCTACCGTGAAGAGAACAGTTAAGTGCAACAGGAACATTACCATTCACTTCACTGTAGCATGTTCCCCTGCAAACGCATTATTTTACCTGTGGGTTTTTTTGGTCCATTTTTAAATTTTGAGATACCGAAATCTTGATGTTTTGAGTTCAGTATCTCAAAACCCGAGATTTTGGTATTTAAAAATGGACCTATATATATATATATATATATATATATATATATATATATATATATATATATATATATATATATATATATATATGTATATGTATATATATATATATATATATATATATATATATATATATACACATACATACATATATATATATGTTAGTATGTCCCTGTATATCTATATATATATATATATATATATATATATATATATCTATATATATATATATATATTTATATATGAATACACACACACACACACACACACACACACACACACACACACACACACACACACACACACATATATATGTAGATAGATAAATACATCTCTCTTTCTACCCATATGGCTACATAACACATACATATATCACACACATACACACACACACACACACACACACACACACACACACACACACACACACACACACACACACACACACACACACACACACACACACGCACAGCTCCGTGTATATTTACGTCCCTGTTATCTACAAATATATGTTTATATGTCTGTGTATGTCTGCATTGTCCTACATACCCTGATAATGGTGATTAAAGCTGCGGTATGACACATATAATGCTGCTCAAAGGACCAAATGTAAGGGCTCAGCAGTAGGTAATGCACTTCCCAACAGCCCCGTGTGCCTGCTGGATGTCAGAGCACATATACCAACAGGTGAATAGATGGTGTTATGTATCAGGTTGTTTATGCAAACCTTGACAGGGCACATTGTTTTGGCCCACAAGCTTGTCCACCCAAATGCAAACAGTCACATATGGCCAAAATGGCTACTGTATACACATAGCTAGGATAAAAATCGTTATCTGACTGCTAGGCTACTAGATGCAGAGAGCAGTTGAGAAGCAATGTCACTCTGCAGCCCATACTCACTGTTCAATACATGCCTACTTTATTCACTCCTCTAGCATTCTCCTGCAGTCATATGTAAAACAGATATCAGCCATGGCACGTGCTGTAAATACTGTGATCTGTAGTGTGTAAGACTAGGTAGGGGTTCTAATCTCACTAAAAACAATAAAACGCTGAGCCGAACCACCATGGCTGATGGTAAAATTAACTTTATTCACTCACAAATAAAAACAAGAGTAAGCACTTTCACTATCAACCCGATCGCGTCATCAGACTGCTGTTACATTAAACATCATGTTATTTAAACACTCTACTAGCCAATCGGCTGTCCAAGTCAATAAAACAATCAGGGTGAAAAACAATGAATTCATTACAATACATAAAAACTTAAAAAATTGAAGCAATCGGGTTGACCATGAAAGCACTTACTCTTGTTTTTATTTGTGAGTGAATAAAGTTAATTTTACCATCAGCTGTGGTGGCTCTGCTCAGCCTTTTTTTGTTTTTACCATTTATTAGTTTTTAAGCTGTTTGCTGTATCCTCTCTCCGGTTACCCAGGTTGTTTCTTTTCTTATTTGGTTTGTTTAAATCTGGTCTGGAATATGGCCAAGGGTTCTGATGTGGAATTGAATTTTAACCCAACTGAGAATACCGCACTGCAACCTCAGGCAGAATGTTTGAATCGGATCCTTTGTATGGAAATGAATCCATTATTCAACAAATCCGTATTTCCAGAGAACCGTACTGAAGCCATGAGTGAAGATATACAGATGCGTTTTTGTGAGCATTACAGAACCTTTAAGAATAAGCTTTACAAGTTTAAATGCCTCCAGTGGCAAAGGTTCCATCTAGGGGCTTCTCTTCACTATAAAATTGTCCCCAGATGACTAAGCGTTCTTAACATGCCCACATATGGAGACACTTTCCCAGATCTGCTTAAGAGAGGACAACAACTGAATCTGCAGCTGAGTTATGACTACATGAACCTCCTCATTGAGTTTTTTCTACCACAAGAGAGGGAGCTACAAAGGGAGTTGAAAGATTTACAAACTCAAATGTATGCTGATTTTTCATTAGATATTATTAGCGACAGACTAGACACTCATTAGAATATTTTCAACTACGAGAAAAGGTTACAGAATGCCAAAATTAAAAAATTACAGAGGGACATGAATGACTTTCAAAGCAGGGAGGTATTTTCTTGGCTCAAGCAATTTGCTACAGCTACTACTCAACCAAACAATCATCTTACTTCCCAGACTGATAGCACACAGCAACCAATGAGCAATATTCTAATGGAGGAGGAGGTGTCCATGCCCCCAGGCCTAGTAGAAACACAGACAGCATTCGTTCCCATAATGGAGCAGAGTTCTGCAGTGAGACTGCATATGGATTTAGTATTAAATAAGACTAATGGAAATGCATCTACCAGCAAACAGGGAACCCCTTTTTTCGATGTATCCAAGGGAATAAAAGAGATACCAATGATATCATTTCAGTTAAAAAACACATTACCTATAAAAGAAAGATTGAGGCATCATGGCAGGAAGGGCTGGGTTCAGTGTTAGCAGAGTGTAGAGAGAACACAACAGAAGATGGTGAGGAGAAGCAAGAAGCTAAAGTTTTGGCTGTAAATCTTTCCTCAATTACATTAACTGATGCACAAATGTCACTGCTGGGTAAAGAGCTGTCCTTTATCCCAGCACAGAGGACAAATATGGTAGACATTTTAGAAGAATTGAAACTGTTTGGGAGGACTTTAACCTTAAAAACTATATTTAAAGGTGATGGTACTGAGGCTTCTATTTAAAAAAAAAACAGTACCTTCATCCCTAAAATGCACCCTGTGGTCAATGCTTTTGTTTCAATTTGTGAAAAACAAATCAGGGAGATATTTGAAAAAGATAGGACACCTACATATTATAACCTGGATGCTGATGAGTTTAATGCTTTATGTGAATTAAGATCTCTGCAGTCCACTGAGATAAGGCCAGCAGATAAAGGGGGAGGGAATTATAGTTATGGACAAGGAATTTTATATTGAACAGATGGGAAAGTTAATGGATGACCATGAAACATATCTGAGAATTACGAAGACAGAAATTAAAGCTGTAATAGAATATCTTTCATGGTGTTTGATATACTTATAACACATATTATATCAGAAGAACTTTTTACATATTTTAATGTAGAACATCCACTCATTCCTATCATATATGGACTCCCCAAAATACACAGAGATGTACGGTGCCCACCAATAAGATTGATTGTCTCAAGTAAAGGATGGGCGACAGAACCATTACCCATCTTTGTTGAAAAAACCTGCATCCTGTACTTGAAACATGTGATACTGTTTTAAAACATACTAAATATTTTTTACAAGCATTGTATAAGAAAGCAAATTAAGGGCAGCCACGGTGGTGCAGCGGTGAGCATTGCCACCTCACAGCAAGAGGTTCTCTAGTTCGATTCTCGGCTGGGGTGCCTTCTGTGCGGAGTCTGCATGTCCTCCCTGTGGTCGTGTGGGTTTCCTCCGGGTGCTCCGGTTTCCTCCCACATCCCAAAGATATGCTGTAGGTGGATTGGACACTCTAAATTGGCCCTAGGTGTGTGTGTGTGTGTGTGTGTGTGTGTGTGTGTGTGTGTGTGTGTCTTCTTTGGAAGGTTGGGCACCGGGCTGGCAACTCGACACTGTAAAACTCCACTGCCAATCATGAGTGGACATATGATCCACTGTGGTGACCCCTAACCAGGAAAAACCGAAAGAAGAAGAAGAAGAAGTATAGGAAAGCAATGATATTGGAAGATGATTATCTGCTGGTTACTTTGGATATAACATCTCTTTTTACTGTGATCCCAAATCATTGGGCTACTGACAATATACAAAGTCTGTTAAATGATAAACAAATGTTCACTAATGAGAAAGTGAATTTAATCTGCAGATTATTAGAAATTATCTTAGAAAATAATGTCATCACTTTCAAGGAAGACTTTTATCTGCAGAAGATAGGTGCAGCTATGGGCATGGCCTGTGCCAATAGCTATGCCAATCTAGCATTAGTTCAATGGGAAAACATGTTTTTTCTACGCGGCAGTGAGTTTAGTGAACATCTTTTATGGTACACACGTTTTGTGGACAACATGTTTTTTTCTATGGGGAGACTCCATACAACAGTTAAATATGTTTTAAGAAAATTTACATACAGCAACATCATTTTTGAGATTTACCTGGTGATTCTCATTTGAACAGCTAGAAGACCTAGATGTGTTAGTGAAAAGATCTAATCTAGGGAGGCTAGAAACTAGTCTCTACAAGAAACCAAGTAGAAAGAATTCTTTACTTCATAAAAATAGCATGCACCTGAAACATGTCAGTAGGAATGTTGTGAAAGGACAGATCCTCAGAACCATGAGACTACATAGCAACGATAAACAACTTGATGAAGCATTCCAACTCCTTGGTAGAGAATTTTTAGATAGGGGGTATTCCAAACAGGAACTAAAAAACTGTATGAAAGATTTATGTAAGGAAAGGGGTAGCAAAGGTAAAGCATATTTTTCTGAGCAAGATATTCAAGACACAAAGACAAGCAACAACAATGCTGAGAGACTTAGATTCCCTATTTCTTTTGTCAGTGATGTGAATATATTTTGTGATGTCTTTAAAAAGAACTGGAATATCCTTACAGCTACAGAAGAGTTGAAGGAGGTAGTAGATGATACACCTCATTTTTCTTTTAAAAATAAGAAATCACTAAAGCAACAACTATGTTATAAAACACAAGTACCCAAGGTAATGAATTGATCACATAGACTAAGGACTTATATGTGTAGGAACTGTACATCTTGTAAGTATATATTTTCCAGTACGACCTTTGTACACCTACAGTTTAATTTCAAAATACAAGCAAAATTCTATGCAGACTGTAGAACTAAAAATGTTGTTTATTTTTGTTTCTGTCAAGTCTGCAAAATTTTTTACATGGGTAAAACAAACAGAATACTGAAGGAATGTATATTAGAACATGTCAGAGATATAGGGAGTAAAAAGGAGACTACTGCTTTAGCTAAACATGGTGAGCTAGAAGGGACAGAACACATTTTTAAGTTCTTTGTGCTAGAGGTATTGGAAGAAGGGATCAGGGGGGAGACTTGAAAAATAGGATGGAAGCAGCAGAAGAAAGGTGGATCCTACAACTCAATGCAGATAAACTGCCTGGGATCAATGAGACAGTTTCACTCAAACCCTTTCTCAAAGCACAAGCACTTAGATATTAATGAATAATCCACACAGGGATGGTTTTATGCATTTTGTCTAAAAATATATATATTTTTAGCATTTTTTAGTACAGTCTTTTATATTAATGCATAGAGCATATAGTATTTTAATTATGTGTACAGAGTGGCTAATAGTCATAAAGTAGAGCTTGCCATTTTTTAAGTTTTTATGTATTGTGATGAATTAATTGTTTTTCACCATGATTGTTTTATTGACTTGGACAGCCGATTGGCTAGTAGAGTGTTTAAATAACATGATGTTAATATAACAGCAGTCTGATGAAGCGATCAGGTTGATCATGAAAGCGCTTACTCTTGTTTTTATTTGTGAGTGAATAAAGTTAATTTTACCATCAGCCATGGTAGTTCGGCTCAGCTTTGTTTTGTTTTTACTGTTTATTTAAGTTTTTAAGCTGTTTGCCGTATCCTCTGTCTGGTTACCCAGGTTGTTTCTTTTCTTATTTATTCTAATCTCACTCCTGCCCACTTGGTGTGTGCATGCATCTCCCTGCATAATAAATGGGAGTCCCACATTGACTTTCAAATTTCAATGTGCCTGCAATTTATGGCCTTGCAGGTGCTGCCAGACTCCAAACCCTACTCTTCCACAAAGCCTGCTGATGTTGTGTACCTTAACACTACCAACTACCCTTACAACGTCAGTCTTCAGCTGTGGCTTGTGCAGTAAATACTGTGATGTGTAGAGTGTAAAATGAGGTAGATAGGGGTATTAATCTCACTTCAGCCCACTTGGTGTATGTGTGAGCATCCATCTCCCTGCAAAATGATCATGGTCACCACAACGACTTAGAAAGACAGAGGGTTTGCAGCATTTTGTTTGTAGCAGGTAAAGTGCACCTCCAAAGTCTTGACAAGTAACAAGGCCTGCTCATGTTATCTACCATAACATTACCTAAAGAGATGTTAATAGCTCACCTGTGGTGTGGTGCTTGTGTTAAATACTGTGATCTGTAGTGTGTACCATTAGATAGGTAGGTGTTCTAATCTAATTCCAGCTTACTAGATAGTGATACTATTCTCACTGTAGCCAGGTGTGTGTGTGTGTGTGCATGCGTGTGTGTGTGTGTGTGTGTGTGTGTGTGTGTGTGTGTGTGTGTGTGTGTGTGTGTGTGTGTATGTGTGTGTGTGGGGGGGGTTGTGGATGTTAGAGCATTTTACATCAGCGTATGGGATCATAGGATCATTGTACATTAGTGGCCTAATTGGTCTAGATCCCATAAAATCCCTGTCATGTTCTTACTGTTATTTACATGATCAGCACATATTGCCCCTGAAAAAGGGGCACACAGAGAAGCCCTGTGGTGACATGACCAGGCCAGGCCATGACACGTGGCCAGGTCTATCACCCCTGGGTATATACATCAGGTGCTGGCAGTGATGTGCTACTTACCAGGAACACTGCTGTTACTGATGGAAATGATTACATACACATTTGCATGGGGGTTGTGGCCATGAGCATGTGCACAAGCATATGTTCATGAAGATCCTCTTGTATGAGAGTGACATAACTGAGAGATTGTATGATTGCTCCCAGTTTGCTGTGCTATGAGGTGCTTCTTGTATTCCTGTTAGCTACAGCTGAGTCTATGAGTTGTATAAGTGGTTGCATAAAGCACTGTTGTAGACGTTACCATACTTGCCTGTCCCATCTAAGGGTGGAGGTGCAGTCACGCTATTTATGCCATCCCATAGGACATTATCCATTGTTTTGTTAAAGTTTACTACTATGTTTGTTGAAGGGGGTTCAGGTGTGAGTCTTACATGTAAGGAGACCAATTTGTGGTCAGATCTTAACAAGGAGGACCTCACAGTGCAGGTGCTACAGTGGTCAGCCATACTGGTAAGCCCTTGATGTAGTACATTGGCTCCCCTTGTGGGGATGTCACTGCACTGGTTCAGGTCATTATAGTTAAGGAAGTGGAATAGCCTTTGGCCAAGTGAGTTTGAGCCTAAATAATCAACACATTTAGTGGTTAGTGAAAGTCACCCTACACCATGATGTTGTGATGTAGCTTGATAGACACAAGTAGATTCAAGTAAACAGAACAGGTGTCCTGATTCATGGAGTTGCTCCTTCAGCTGGCAATGGCTTCATTAGGTGGTCTGCCAGCAGTCAATAGCACCTGTGAAGCACAATGTTTCACCAATCTGGATGTGTATCCATCTTTAATGACCAAGGATATACCACATGCATTAACTGGCACACTTTTAGTGTGAGTTCTTAGCATATGGAAGGACATGTATCCTGGAATGTCTGTGGTGCTGTCCACAGCCTTGAACCAGGTGTGTGTGACTCTGCAAATGTCTGCATCTTCCAAGGTGGGGACACCTTCCAGTGAGTGGAGTTTAGTGTTGGCATTCCTAGTGTGCACCAGCATAACCATGATGTTGTTTGAGGATGGCATTTTCTCTATGAAACTTTTTCCCTTGAGACAATGCCTATAAGAGGCACTACAGTGATGTCAGCAACTTTGGCCACTGCACAAATTCCTAGATGTGACAGATAAACACAATCTGTGGTAAAGTATCGAGGTCTGTTGAGCAAATCATCCCAGGCTGACATTTAATGGGTCACCTTAAAATGACACCACACGATAAGCCAGTTATTGACTTCAAACATGTCCCATGTGTATTGAGCCATCATCCTAGGTGAGGGTGTAATGCAGCTGAAGACTATGAGCATACCCGCCAGGAAAAGACTATGTAAGCTCAGTCATGTGTCTGCATATGATCCATTGAGGTGTGTCTCACGTTGTACACACCAACAGGAACTACAACATCCTTATAATGGCACCTTATGTTGATAAACCTGCGTACATGTGTGGTATGGCATATACTTGCACCTCATAGACAGCTAACTGTAACATTTCCCATGTGTAGCCTGGTCAGAGGGACATCAATGTGTCACATGATGTAATCACCTATGAATAATAGGGTTGAGTTTGTGTTTTGCTTCAAGTGTTTAACCAGTGAGACAGTGGCACATGCGCTATTATGTGTACTGTCCTCTGCAGAGGTATGAGTACTGAGCTTTTAATTGGGTTTCTGAGGTGTATGCTCTTTGTGTATGTGTCTGGTAAGGAGCTCCACACATGCAGTTGTAGTGATGTGGGTGTGGGAGGAGTACGTGCTGAGGTATGCATGTTGTCAGACTGCTCATTGTCATATGTACTGACCTGTGTGTGAGACAGCATGGAATTAAGGTTTGTTATATACTCACATCTCTCACACATTTTGTTTGTGTGGCATAGCAGTATAGGGGCAGGGACACTGTCCACATCTCAACAGCGGTCATTAATAATGCCATTAGCAATACAGTTTTGCTTGTGTGTACATCACAGCAGGCCTTCATTAGGCAGTGACCTAATAGATGCTGAAATGTAATGTGTTATCACCTTTATGTAGTTCTAATGAAACACAGCACCTGGTAGTGTGTCATAACATGGCTGAGTAATTACAGTGCTTTGCAAGGTATGTGGCCCTTCCCTTGGATTAAGCATAATCTCTTGATTAGGCATGGTTGTAAGACCATATCTACAAATGTGACAATGTACAACTCCAGCACAATTAGGGTCAAACCGCTACACCCATGGGGTTGACAGCCTCAAACACACTGTCTGTAGGCACTCCTTGCAGTTGAAGTGTGGATGTCTATGCATGCACAGAGAACTTGTTGAACTCTGCAGTCATTACTCTGGCCTTACTAGTCTATACTGCCTTTCAAGCAGCCAGGCATTACACTAAATGTTGTGTGACATGATGTGGGAACATAGACATGTCTTCTGGTTACATAAGTGTACAATATGATATACGTAGGAAAGGTGTGGGTACACACACTTTGGCCAAAGGTGGCCACCCCTCTGCAGTACACCTCAGATCCATGGCACACAGACATGCACCATCAAGCTGTAGAAGGTCAGGCTGCATGAATAGCTGTGAATTTGTCACCTAACAGGGATCACTGCAACTGTGGTTCTTGCTTGAGCAAACTTGGATGTCTATATCACCTGACATTGAACATCATGTTGTAACACTGCAGCTGTACTCTGACTCACCATCTGCTAATTACCCTACTGAAATCCCAAGAACCCTGGAATGCAAGGCATAATATATGTCAAACTGTAATGATTGCTCTGATTACTACTCAAGGCATCTAACTGGAAAAGGGTATGTCAAGCCTACACAGCTTTGCATGATGTGGGACAACTATGTGAATGAACAAACAGGCTGTGGCCTGCTCCTCATGTGGGGTTTGGTACTAGCATTTTGTTTTTGATGAGAGACAAAGTGTAGGAGCATGGTATCCCAGAAGAGAGTGGTTTTGTTGGACCAGAAGTAGCAGTAGCCAGGCACCAGCAATTCAGGGGACTCCCCTCTTGTCAGCATTCTTCATAAGGTAATTGTGTCATCACAGTACACACTGCTTGACTGGTATGCAACTGCAGAATAACTGTGTAAACACACCCTCCTTACCTTTCTTAGGGTGTATGTATGACTCCCCTTCCCACTGCTTTCCTATTCTCTGTACAGACACAGATATGTTGGATGACTACCTTCTTGGAACCCATGATGGAATTAACTTCAATACTTAGTTGCACACAAGACAAGTAGCAGATGTCTCAGTATTGTTACATTTAAAGCCATGCAAAGACTTATCATGGAAATGATCAGTAACAATGTAGTACATCTGCAGACACTGGCCCAAACCTAGTGTGTTTTGTTCAAGGTGATATCATGCCTACCCTAAACATTGTACCTCATTGATTGTTATAGTATATGATGGACATGGGGAAAATGACTCACCCCCACCTACCATGACCTGAAAAGGCATTTAACAAGATTACGCCATCAGGCATTGTGGACACTGTAGAGGTTATTTACAAATGTATATGTCAACCATTGGATAGCCAAGTGACTCACACTCATTGTCTGGGAGATAGGATTGTGTTGGCCAGCACTACAATAAGGCCGGTCAACAGTAGACTACCCACAGAAATCATTCCTGGGACTACCCCTCCTAGCCATTCCCTTCTCTGCAGTCAAGGCCACTCTCAGTGAACTCAGACTGACTACATTTGCAGATGATTGCAAATAAAGAGCTGTCACTGAATCCCACACAGAACCAACAGTTATCCAAGATGGGCTGACACACACATTCAGGTGTCGTTACAGCCATTGACAAATACTACATGCCAAGCAATGCACAATACTATACCTTTGGCAGTCATCCACCCCCTGGAAAATATTGTATTGTCCTCGTACCTCCAAAAGTTCACCCATTAGTCAGGGACGTATGGACACAGAGAGTGATCTAGCATTTCACTTTCACTGGTCAGTAAGATATGGGGCTTCATGCACTGTTGCACAACCTACAGAGACAGGTATGGCAAGTAAATTCTAGAATGTCACTGTGGCACTCATCACACCTATGAGTGAGTGCAATGCCACCTTTGGCATGTAGGTACACAGGCATATCTGGCACCTTAACAAACAGGGAGGTTCCCCAGTAAACCAATACACTGTGTACATAAAATGTACTATGCAGGTTGTGTCAAGGCCTTAACTGTCTATTCTGT
Source organism: Protopterus annectens (assembly GCF_019279795.1). Taxonomy (NCBI): domain Eukaryota; kingdom Metazoa; phylum Chordata; order Ceratodontiformes; family Protopteridae; genus Protopterus; species Protopterus annectens. The sequence goes on along the minus strand of NC_056729.1, from coordinate 400,651,100 downwards.
CTCCTACATGCTTTGGAGGGGAAGTGTATGGCTGTCATACAGATAGGTGTCAGATCCCACTGTGTACCTCCTACATATCTAAGAAAGGTATACCATGAGAAGTACCTGTTCTACATGGCTGCACCTTGGATGTGGTATAAATGGATGTGGAACAAGACAATCATAACTGATTTAGGACAAATGTCTGTAATGGACACAGGGAAACTGTAGATGGTTCATCTCTTACTCCACAGCTTGTAGATGTGTCATCTCTCAGAGCCCTGCTTCCACTTATCAAGGGTACCACACTGTGTCAGAGATTACAGATGGAGGAGTAGGCTGCCTGAAGCCATTGTCCCTGTTAGCCTGTAATACACATATATATGGAGCCATGCACCTATACTGCTTTATCTTTGCTTCTCTGCTGACATTCCATCCTGTGCTCTGATGTTTATGGGTTTATTGAAGCTGTGTACCCATAGGTGTGTCCCACACAGTCCTGCATCTGAAACATAAACATTTCTATGAGACACTATTCATTGTGTAAGTATACAGCTGTTACATCATCCAACTTAATGTGCACAAAATAATGCAGTTTACTCATTATAACTGGCAGCAGGCAATATCTGTCAGTGACAAGTACATGTGGCATGTCAAAGGCAACAATGGATTAAACAAATACATAGTAATTTAGGTAGTCACCCTGTGCATCAGACTCATAGCTTCATTTCCTTGCTTTGATGACAAGGATGACAGAGATGTAGCACATGTATCATCACTTGCACAGGGTGTTGTGTGGTGGTGCAGGAGGCCTAGGCTGACCCAAAAGGTTGGCAAGCATGTCAGGAAGGGAATCAGGCAAGATGAACCATGGAATGTGCCGTGTGTGGCCGCAGGTGACCTGACTGTGACAGTGGTGTATGCTGGACAGCTTTGAACCATGCATGGAAGAGGTAACAGTTCACCGTCTTAGCCCTTGAGCACAGGAACTGGCTCTGCCAGGAGTTGCACTGGCACATCCATGCCCAAGGTCAGGAGCAGTGCTATTTCCTGAGTGTGACTACTGTCTGCTGGGACCCTATCCTCCACAGGAATGCCCAGGACCATGAGCCAATGGCCTGCCACACTCACATCTTGGGCACTGGATTTACTGCCACTACAGGAGCATGATTGAGCATGGCCATGTGGACTGTCAGCAGATGTAGTTGCTGACCTACGTCCATGACTCCAATGCTCAACTCCAACCAGATGTTCTATCACAGACAATGACCATTGCAACAGATATATTCTGTGATCTCTCTCAGACCATTGTTTTTCCATTGCATCAGTCAACCAATTCAGGGAATCAGCAACACAGTGAAGGCAGTCATGGATGTCAGACTGTGCTGCATCCATAACCCTGAGCATTCGTCTGGAGGTCCTTTCGGAATGTGTCTGTACCTCCACGATGGCCCTAAACATATGCAGAGTGACATGTGATGAGACACCTGCAACAGGTGGTGGAAGGACAGCAGGCCTGCTATGAGCATGCCTATCAATATGCCTGTGTGGAACATAGCCATCTCTTTGCCTATGGCCAGTATCAACACTCACTGCAGCCATAGTAGCCACACTTTCCTGTTCAATGTCCTTGCCCTCTGACTGTCCAGTATCTGTGGCTTCAGGGGACTGGATGTGTGTAGGCATACTGACTGTGTACACTGATAATGAGGGGAGAAGAGGGATGTCAGCCTCTATGACAGATTCAGCCCCTTCAACCCCCCACCTGTGCCTCACTTTGGCCACCTTCTTCATCAGAGTCTGAAGAGACACTGACATCAGGTTGTGTAGGGGTCGGAGACCAACCCTCCTTGTGACCTGTGACAAAAAGGGAAAAGTGGTACATTAGTACATGCGCTACTATGCTCTACAGTACTATCTTGCAATATATGTTAAGCTGTATACAATGCTGGTAGTATTACAGACTTGTTTAACCCCCAACCACATATACCTGGAAATGAGGGCATTATTTTCTAAAAAGCTTCTGTGTTTATTTGTTAAGAATAAGCTCCTTAATCAAGAATCTCATGAGCAACACTGGTGTACACTGCTGACATTTGTCAAAACTCTGCACAGTTGACACATAAGGCAATCTGTACTGTTCTGCAAATATTGCAAATCTATTAGTGTGGTCACAACTGCAAGTCATAGGTATGATTGTAAACTATGTTCCATTGGTAAAATGATGTGAGGTTGGCAATCATGCAGACAGTACATCAATCAAGCCGGCAGGCCTGGGATGACACTTTAGTGAATACAAGGCAGTAATTCTACATCAGTAACATGACAGTGCAATGCTTATCAGGAGCAGGAGCATAGCTGCATCTGATTCCTGATGGTCCTGTGAAAATTTGAGGGCGAGGTAATGTAAACAGCAACCCATGTTGCACTATGACAGGCTACTATGTCCAGATATCTCACATTTACAGTACATACTATGTTAACTGATATGTTGGTCACAATCTGAGCATGAGATTCACACTGCAACTAACCTCCTTCCCCTCCCCCATAAAAATTCTTGCCACCTACATAAATGTATGTACACTCTAACACACTGAATGCTACAGTAACCCAATGCTTATCCAACTAAGCATACTTGGATGCTCCTCTTGCATGGAAATGGTGGCACCAACATCCACAGCATACCATGTGATGGATGCCTGGGAGCTGTCCTGTATTCCTAATTCCTCAGTTGCTGACAGTGGTTGATCTGTTACAGGATCTCCACTGGTGACACTATGATCCCTGGCCACATCTGCTTCTCTTCTGCAGGCGATGTTTATCATATCAGTGGCATAGTGTCGCACAGCTCTGGAGACCAATTACATTGACATTGTGAACCATGTCAGCCCACAATGCTGCCTGCTCTTCCCTGTTTGTCCTCCCCTTGGACAGCATGAGTTGGTGGTGTTGGCACAAGGTATCCAGAATAGTGTCATTTTCTGCCTCTGTAAAAGGGCCCCAAAGTTGGGGATAAATATTTCCTGAAAGACAACAAAATAGGAACATATGTAAGGATCACATACATGGCAGTATAGTATGTAGAGATACAGCAATAACAGATGGCTACCAGTAGTCACTGTTTGGTTACACATCTCATATTCAGTACCATGCAAACGTAGTAAGGGTGTGGATGCGAGTAGGATAGTAGCAGTAGGCATCTATTCCTGCTTGTGCCTTGACAGATACTGTTGTATGATCACACAACCAACAGAGCAGTCCATTAAGTTGTGGCCTGAATGTATAAACTCCCCTTATAATATTTAAAACCAGAAGTGCCACACAAATAGCAGTGTAGCATTGACACCTCTATCAATAGGAAATTTCCAGGAGAGTGGTATACCTAATTAATAAAGAGCATTCTACCCGTAGGGTACTCTGTTTCCAATGTAGGTGCAACACATGTGCAGTTCAATGACATGTCATCAGTACAGTTCCAAGAAAGGCTTACTGCTGTAATCCCCATTCTCCCTAAGTATATTGAAACATATACATCATATTGGAAACAAAATGGTTGCATACCTGATGGAGTACAATACTCCTCTGTTGAATGGTGCAGATATATAACTGTTGTGCCAACGAGCTGACCATGCAAACTAACTCTCATACACAATGTTTCCCTTAGCTAGCTGTTTGCTACAACAAAATGGCATTAAATATACTGATCCCAAGGATATTGACAATATCCTGGCAGATCGATTTAGTGCCAACTTCACCCCCCTGTCACCCCCTAAAGGGCCCTTTTCAATACCAAAAGATTGCAAAATTCCAGTAATCACGGCCATACAGGTAGAAACTGCACTCTCCAAAGCTAAGAATACAGCATTCATGGGACCAGATGACATCCCGGGCTGTGTACTACATGAACTACAAAATGAACTGGCACCTCACCTAAGTGTCATGCTGAATCATAGCCTCACCTCAGGCTTCATGCCCACTGAGTGGAACACAGCTACAATTATCCCACTCCACAAGGGGGGATCCACCTTGGATGCTGGGAAATACAATCCCATCAGTCTGATGAGCCTGATCTACAAGGGCATGGAACACATTATCATGGAACTTATAAACAAAGACATTGGCAACCTACAAACACTGGACCCCACCCAGTTTGGATTCGTAAAGGGCCAATCTTGTCTCCTGAACCTGACTGACTTCTTTGAATCAGTCTCCAGAGCTGTGGACGAGGGTAAGGCTGTCCACACAGCCTATCTGGACCTCGCCAAGGCCTTTGACACCATCCCCCACTCTGGAATCATACATAAACTTAGTAAGCTGGGCATAAATCCCTATGTCACTCGATGGGTTGCCAACTGGCTTACTGACAGAACCCAGACTGTAAAAGTAGCCGACTCCAAATCCAGCTCCAGACAAGTGACAAGTGGAGTACCTCAGGGTTCAGTCCTGAGACCACTCTTGTTTGGCATCTACTTCGTTGAAGTACAGGCCAACACTAAGGCACTCTGGCTAACAAAGTTCTCAGATGACTGCAAACTGGGAGCCATTATTGAATCCCCAAATGATGTGGATATTATACAAGAGGGCTTTACAGAAACAGATGCTTGGTGCCAGAGCCATGGTTTCAAGCTTAATACCAAGAAATGTATCGTTATCCCCTTTGGGAAAAATCAGGTACCCAAAAATTACCACATAGGTGGCACTGCACTAAACACTGAAAGTGTGATGAGAGACTTGGGGACACAGGTGGACAGTGGTCTCGTCTTCGATAACCACATCACCACAACAGTCAGGACATCCTTCTATGTGGCACATCTCATCACTAAGGGCTTTTCATCCAGAAAAAAGGAGGTCATTGTCCCACTGTATTCATCCCTCATTAGATCCATTACAGAGTACAAAGCCCCATTTGGTATGTTCCTCACAAGACATCTGCACCACTGGAAATGTCGCAGAAATACCTCACTAAAAAAATCACAGGCCTAAATCAGATGCCCTATGCTGATCATCTAAAAAAACTACAGTTATACTCTGTGGCATATCGTTTACTCAGAGGCGCGCTCTGTTTAACATACAAGGCCATGTCAAACCCTGAGTTGTTGGACATGCTCTACTTAAGGAAATTCCAATCCCTCAGAGCCACATGCTCCAGGGATCTAAACCTTGTCATCACAATGAACAGCACATGCTGGAGGGATAGGTTCCTGACCCAGAGACTCCCCATACTCTGGAATAGACTGCCTATACATGTCAAGCTGAGTGCATCCTTGGCCCTCTTCAAAAGGAACCTTGACGATTGGATGGGAGATAGGTAATTCACCCCGGGGATCACGTCAGTCACCCTGCTAGACAGTGGTCCAGGGAAGTAAATATTGTGGGAAGAAAGATCCAGGGAATTGTTATGGCTAGGCTTGTATAGGCCCTAGGGCTGATAGCCTATTACCAACCTATGAACCTATGAACCTATGGTTCTCTATTAGCAAGTGATTACCTCTGAACCGATCTGTGCTTCTTAAATGCTAATTGGAACCAACACAGCTGATTTGCAGTATAATCAGCCAATCTCATGCAACCACTGAACAAGCTATAAGGCCTCAATGTAGATTACAACCCCTTTCTCATATGTTCAGTTGGAAAATAATGGAGACAGATACTATGTCATGGCAGAGAGAATGTCTGCAGCAGCTACTATTTACATACAAATGTATGTGCTACAGGCTGAAGCTGCAGGTAATGCTGCAGACAATAGGCATAGACAGAAAGGGTGAACTCTTTGCAGGACAACAAGCTTTAAGTGTAAGTGTGAGACCTGTGGCAGCCTTGTTGTGTGGACAGAGCCAGACTGACAGAACCCACTCACTGGGAATTAAGGTATGTGTGTCAGGTAATTCTGTCAGCAATGATTCTTGTACTGTAACAAGTGGTGTACCCCAGGGATCGGTCTTGTGGCCTCTGCTGTTTGGGATATACTTCTTAGAGGTACAGGCCAAATCTAGTGGACTATGGCTGACCAGCTTTGCAGATAACTGCAAACTGGGTCCTGTCATCAATTCTGCTAGTGATGTGGACATCCTCCAAGAGGGTCTCACCCAAACAAATGACTGGTGCCAGAAACATGGCCTCAAACTGAATGCCAAAAAATGCATCATCATCCCTTTCGGGGAGAATGACAGCCCGACAAATTATCACATTGATAATAAGGCACTAAGCACACAATCAGTCATAAGGGACTTGGGAATCCAGGTTGATAGCAAACTGACTTTTGACCATCATATTGCCTCTGTTGTATGGAAAGCTTTCTACAAGGCCCACCTCATTAGTAAGGGTATCTCATCCAGGGACAAGGTGGTCATAACATCCCTGTATTCTTCCCTTATAAGTCTGATTATTGAATACAATGCCCCTTTCATCATGTACCTCACAAAGCACAAGCAGCAGCTGTAGAGACCACAGAAATTCTTCACCCAGAGAATCTAGGGCCTCAAACATCTACCCTACACAGATAGGTTAAAAGCCCTGCCCCTCTAGTCAGTGTCCTACATAGAGGTGACCTCTGTCTGGCATACAAAGCAATCTCAGACCATGCCCTGATGGGACTGCTGACCCGCAAGTCAATCTCCACTCGAGTAACCCAAACACGAAACCTCAACCTGGTCTGTGACATCAGTAGGACTTGTAGGCAGGACAGATTTGTGCCCCAGAGACTCCCCCTTTTGTGGAATAGACTCCCTCTCCATGTAAAGCAGAATGCCTCATTAAACCTTTTTAAGCACAACCTGGATAATTTGATGGAGAACAGAAAATACACCCTGGGATTCCACCTATGTCCCTGGTGGACAGTGGTATAGAGTGCTGATTTGTTGGAAATTCTTGGCTAGGCTTGTAAAGCCCTCAGGGCCAATGGCCTAGCAACTTCCTATGATCCTATAATGGTATCAGTAACACAATGAAAGGCAAAATGCTTGGTGTGTCCTAGAAAAAAGATTGCTGTACATTAACCATGATGTCATGTAGTTGGACAACTGTCAAGTCAAGTGTTATGTCATAGTAGTCTCCTGTTGAGTGTGTGCTGGCACCCCTTGCGTCTAGCTCAACCTCCATCTTTGTATGTTACTTGTGCAGCTATGGTTGTCTGTGATATCACCAGCAACACATTGTGGGCTACAGCGTGATATTACTGGGCCATAATTTCATTACACACTTCAACAGCTTTTGGAAATTCAGGCTACTGTATTACATGACATTCTCTGTACTTTATAGTTTTGTATTAGGAGTAGGTGAGAGTGGTCCTATCTGTAGGCCTTTGCCCTCTATTATATCGATGCAAAAATTCCAACAGTACTGCTTTGGGTGGATAAATAGGTGATGAGACAGATATACATATCACACATTATAATATTGATGGCCACATACATGTATTTTCATTGGTAGATACAGATGTACTTGAACCCAGGACCATGGTGTACCAAAATGCAAAGCTTTCACTGCCATTTACAGGCTGAGCTACAGAGTCACTGTTACAGCAGGTGAATTTTTACATGTTGTAATTATCATTCCACGGTTATCTGCTGTTAAACACCGCACTTACATCTATTATGTGTATGGCTTTAGAGTGCTGTATTTGTATACCAGAGTCCCAGTTAAAATCCTATTTTCTATTAATGTTTTATCAAGTGTATTCTGACATGTAGACATAATTGCAGGATTACCTGCTATCAAATACCTCACTTATGTCTAAGCTTATCTGTGTGCCTTTATAGTGATGTATTTGTGTACTACAATGCCAATTACAGTACTAGTTTTCTAGTAATCTCTTACCTTATTTGAGTGGTGCGGCACGATGCGAAGTACCATTTAAACACACTTAAAAAGGGGGAACTTCACCATTAGTATGTTTTGCTTAAAACACCTGTGATCGTTAGCAGCTGTGTGGCTTGGTGGGATGATCCACTGTTCTGCAGGTGCAATGGTCATGGGTTCAAAATAGGGTGCAGGTGCACTTTTTGAATGTGATTAGTGTTGTTCCAAAAGCATATATCAATATAACGATATTTAGCATTGCTAAGCGATGTGGCGCATCATGCTGCATCATGCAAAAAGTCTTTAAAGAAAAGAAAATGGGGAAATAGGACAGTGATAAAAAGGGGTGCCAGCAGGGGGGAAAACATAATGACAGGCAGGTAGGGATGTGCAGGATGGGTGCAGGAAAGAACCATAGCTATTAATTTCTTCAACAGCAACAACTGTGCACTTTCACAGATTTTTTTTAGCTGAATTTGGACTGTCACCCCTGGAGAGAGGTATGAAGACAACATAAGTGCATTATCAAGCTAATTTGAAGAAATTTGGTGTGTCCAGTGGACATGTGTGCGAAATGGACAGCTATGTATGGGACAATATATATATTTTTTGATACAGGTACTGATTTTTTTTTAAGGTGAGAGTGGAATGTTGGGTAAGGGACATAGATACGTGTGGGTGACATAAGTTGGGAAGGTGAGGAAGCTTTTGCAGCCAAGACAGACAAGACAACAGGCAAAGTTGGTATGTGACATGATGGGGTGAACACCTTGGATGGGGAGGGTGTTGTGGAATCCCAGTCCCATAAGCATCCACACTACAGCAGTGTGACTCAAATCCTCACCTATGGGACTATAGGCACTGCTCCTTCACTGGCCCTGTGGTGGCAGTAGTGGAGGCTGGCATCCAGGGTGAGGTGCCCCACCAGAATTGTGAGCATGCTCTCCATCTGGCTCAGGCATGCACCAACAGTTCGATGGAGCATTAAGCACACCACACCTGGCAGTTCTTGACAGGTAACAAAATCACCCCCTCCACCTCTGCTTCCATAGTGGGGCCCATCCTCAGCCTTTGGGGTAGAACTACTCGACACTGCAGGTAGTGCAGGGGCAGCAGAGGGGGGCACCACCAGGATGCAGCCCAGACACCCTGGGCTCCAATGCCATGGGAGCCAAGGTAATTGGATCACCTGGAACTGGCCGACCTTGTCTCGCTGTAGTAAATTAAATATAAACATAAGGTAAGATACGTAAAAACCAAACAAATGCTAGTATTAACATAATGGATGATAATATTGATTAATCAAAATACATATTAAGATATATAATGAGGAACACAACAATAAATAACATAACATAACAGTAAGTATGGTAACAGCAAACCGGTATGAAATAACCCATAAGACCAACAGCTTAAAATAATATATTAATATCAAATCATAATAAATAGCATTAATAAATTAAAGAAGATAAGGGGTGGGGAGAGAGAGAACAACATACCATTATTGACCTTGCAGGTGATATTACTACACAGACTAATAATACATACTTCTACAGGTGTGCAGTGTCAGTTCTGAGTACAGTGACTCCAGTTCTTGTATAGATGATAGTGCATGCGCATACTTCTCAATCTGTTAGCATGAGACAGTATGGGCCAAGTACTAACAAATGCAGGTACACAACTACAAGGAAATGTTTTACATATTATGCTCATACATTACTACCAAGGTGTTCTGTAAATGGATTTGCCAATAAATTACAATGTAATGTCATTTATCTCCTAATCAAGGACCAGATGTATGGGCCATTAATCACTGCATTCGAAAAAATCTTGACATTTGAGAGGTATGATCATGTACATTAAGTAGACTAGACAGCCAGTGATTTCTTAGTTAGCTGCCATGGGATTAGAATCCACAAGCTTTGACTCCAGGGAAAATGTGCACTTAATTTAACAGTCGACTGCTATCAGATTAGAAAAGACATGGAGTGTATACAGGACTACTTCACACTTATTGGAAAGGATTATTTATCAAGGCACAATCCTGCTTTACACTTTATTGATATTGTTCCTTAAAATCTGGCACATACACACATGGATATCTGCCTAGAATGTGAACAACCTTACCCATATACCTTGTTCCTGGAGTGGGAGGAATATAGAGCATTATTTTTCTAAAAATGGTCATAAGACAGGCTTTACCCTTACTGTGGGTATTGCACTACATTTATCATGCAATTTTTTCTGCAATCTTTATTCATTTCCTTTTTACAGTTGACAGGTGTCAGATTAGAACACACATGCAGTGAATACAGCCATACTGCACACATATTTGAACAAATTATTTATGAAAGCACAATCCTGCTTTACACTTTATTGAGAATGTACCTTAATATCTGGCATTTATACACATGGATATCTGGCCAGAACTTCAGCTAATTTACCCATATACCTTGTTCCTGGAGTGGGAGGAATATACAGTGCTATTTGATACAAAATGGCCATAACTCAGGCTTGAACCTTACTGTGGGTATTGCACTACATTTATCAGATAGTTTATTCTGCAGTCTTTATTCATTTCCTTTTTACAGTTGACTAATGTCAGATTAGAACACACATGCAGTGAATACAGCCATACTCCACACTTATTTGAACAGATTATTTATCAAAACACAATCCTGCTTTAAACTTTATTGATAATGTACCTTAAAATCTGGCATTTATACACATGGATATCTGGCCAAAACTTCAGCTAACTTACCTATATACCATGTTCCAGGAGTGGGAGGAATATACATTATTTGACACAAAATGTCCATAACTCAGGCTTGAACCTTAATGTGGGTATTACACTACATTTATGACAGTTTTTTTTCTGTACTCCTTACTTATTTCCTTTTTACAGTTGACTGGAATCAGATTAGACCAGACATGTGGTGACTAAAAGAATAGTGAACACTTGTTTGAAAACAATATATATGACAGCACCATCATTGTTTAAAATCTATATATGCTGTTGCTTTAAGCCTGGCATGTACACCATGGATAGCTGTGTCAGACTTCTGATAAATAACCCATATACCCTCGTCATTACCTGAGTGCAACCTACAGCATATTTCACACAATGAGCAGAGCAGAACTGTGACTGTTAATCTGGGTAGGGCACAACATCTACTGATGTTTGGAAGCTATCCTACACAGTACTGCATGTTTACTTGATTTAACTTGCTTTACCATTTCAGGTAGGCAGTGACACATTACTAAACATATTACATTTCCCATGTATGTCATGCCTGACTGTTACAACTGCAAACTCTGTAAATAATTTATTTCGACAGCACAATACACAATAGGTTAATACTTTGATGTTTCCCTACTTACCACACTCATGCCTCATCCTGCCCAGATGCCCTGCATGAGACTGGATATTGTAAACCCTCTCGTCTGCAGCTGTTGAAAGAAAAGCAAGCCATTCAGCTTGTATATTTCTAAAGTATTGGCAAACATACTTACATATCTGTGGGGTATGCCCAGCCCTAGCCTCTTGGATCCAGGTGTACAAGGTTCCCCTCTTCCTTCACTTCAGGTCATCATAGTGGTGACGCAACTGCTCACCAGTGCAGGGGATACCAGTAGCACTGGTAAGATCCCACTCCAACTGATCCCAGGCCTCGGACTTACATTCTGATCCCAGTAATCACCCTGCAGCAGCCAGGGTTCATAGTCTTTCACCCGGAGTTCAACAAACACTCTGAACTCCTGCACACCCCACCTCTGTGCCCGAAAATGCGGTACCCCTCAACACCACCAGGCAAATAGACAGCCAAGTGAGACTCCTATGAATGGTGTGAAATTCCCACCTATTGGCCTTAATATAGGCTGCATTCCCATCCTTACATGTCATACTGTAACTTTCAAGAGTGTCGCACTGCTTAGCATTGCACAAACCAGTTTAGTGGAGCTGAGCATTGCACAAACTCGCACAACCCATGTTTAAGCAAATCTTAGTAATGCTCAAGCATTGTAGGCCATTGATCATGTTTAAGTGGTGCTTAGCATCATGCAGCTTTTCTAAATGTACAATTTTTTTTATTTTGAACCAAACTTCCATTTCAGTCACCTCACATATTTTCATAACCAATAAATGTAAAAGGTGCAACTGGCCAGGACTTGAACCTGGGACCTACTACACTGGAGGTTATGAGTCAACCTATCTAGCCACTGGGATAGTAAATAAAGCCACTCTAGCTTCACATATACTACTAAGGTGCCTGTTAGCTTTGCTAAGCACCTCACAGCACCACAGAAACACCCATTAAAAAAAAAAAAAAACTAAAAAAAAAAATTATTATACAATTGATTACATCCGGTTTCGCTTTTTAGGTACATGGCAGGTGTCTGCTATGTATGTATAAGTGCAGCTGTGAAGCTCGGCAACACTAAGCACCATGCTACAATGCACAAACAGGCACAATAAAAAAAAGAAACTAAAAAAAATATTGTACACTTGATTACATCTGGTTTCTATTTTTAGATATATGGCAGGTGTCTGCTATGTATGTATAAGCGCAGCTCAGCAATGTTAAGCATTGCTTCTTGCTGCACAAACAAGCAGATTGAAAAAAAAAATATTTATACAATAGCCAAGTACATTACAATGATTATCATCCTGTGCTTGCCATCTGTCCAGTACAGGACAGCCTTTACACTGCTGCATTGGATGAATACAATATCCATGTTACTGTGATCTCCCTCAGCAGCGCACCATGATTAATATGAATGGCGTAATGCCGAGGAGGAACAGTGGCCATGTACATGGATACATTCCATGCAGGCTGTACACAGAGCCTACATGGATTTTATTAAATCCTGGGAATGTCTTTTGTTTTTCCTCTTTCTTTCTTTCACTACATCCTGCACTGTCAAATGTTAACAGTTAAATAGTTTCACAATCAATATTGTTAATGTAAATCTTGACATGGTGTGCAGTCTAATTGTAAACTAAAGTAAATTAATACAGCTGTCTTTCTGCAGGTCTTATGCTTTACAGTAGATGCAAATAGCCTCTGAAAAGAAAATAAAAAGCTCAGACACAATGTCATTAACATTGCTGAGAGGCTTCAATGGAGGTGTGGCAGTGTAAATCTTGGCTGGATGATGGATTTAGCTACCTCCACTACACTCTCAATAGCAGTTGTAATAGCTTCATCCCCTTGCACAACCTCACCCTAACCGTGTATCTGCAGCTAGTCACAGTTTACACCTTATGTTAGGAAAACACCCTTTCTGTGACACTACTACTGCACAACACCCTCAGACATTCATAACACTCTCCCCCTCACATACACACACACACACACACACACACACAGACACACACACACACACACACACACACACACACACACACACACACACACACACACACACACACACACACACACACACACACACACACACACACACTAATGAATCTAGCCCATTCCCTAGCTCTTACCCTAACCTTATCTTACAAACACTGCACTCACTCAAGGCACTCCTTAAAATGGAGAACATCGACATCTATGCAATGACAGAGAACTGGTTTAAAGCTCCAGAGAGCACCCCTGCATTACCAGACTATAATTCATACCACACCTTTCGGCCATCTAACCTGGAACGAAGCACTAAAGGTGGAGGTGTGTCCATATTCATTAAGGATATCCACACCTCCAGGCTAGTTGCACAGCATAATGAATCCGAGATCATCCAAGTGCAACTAACTCTGGGCAAGACCGCAATCCAAATTGTAGCTTGCTGCAGACCCCCCATCATGCTGCATGATTCCCACTCTTCATTTCTTGATACACTGGAAAGTATTAAGGTACAACCCAACACCCTAATAATGGGCGATTTCAACTACACCACCATTAACTGGGAAAACTACTCATGTACCAACTCTTTTGCTCAATGTTTTCTGGAATTCATAAATTCCAATGCCTTGGATCAACTTATTCACACCCCCACCAGGGGCAGCAATATCCTAGACCTGGTTATTACCAACATGGGTAACCGGTGTTCCACACCAGAGATCAATTCCTCATTGGTCAGATCCGACCACAAGCTAATCACCCGAGTCATCCACATCCCGCCCCCACCCCCAGTTAGGGAAACCACTGTAAAAAACTTCTCCAAAGCCAACTTCACACTTCTTAAGACAGAAGTGGCAAACTTCATGACACCCATGCAGACGGACATTAGAGGTACAACTGCTGAATCCTACACAAATGCACTTTATAAGCACTTACACGAGTGCATGGATCATGCTATCCCTAATAGAACCAAGATGCTATCCTCCAAAAAAAAGAAGCCAATCTGGCGGTCCTCTGCCATAAACAAACTCTACAACAGATGAAAGAAACTGTTGCAAAAAAAGAGTAAAATCCCATGACTGGAGAAACTCCCTGGTCAACCTCAGTAAGAAGCTGAGATCCCTCATAAAATCCTCGAAAGCTAGTTATGAAAACAAAATTGCCACTGACTCTAAAGACAACCACAAAGCATTCTATAGCTATGTCAAGAGTCTCTATGGCAACACTCAGATCTGCTCTGAGTTACAACACAATGGCATTAAATATACAGAACCAACTGATATTGCCAACATCCTGTCAGATAGGTTCAGTGCTAACTTTACCCCCCTCTCACCCCCTAGAGTGCCCATCTCTATACCGGAAGAATGCAAAGTTCCTGTAATCAAGGCTGCACAGGTAAAAAACACAGTCTCCAAAGCCAAGAACACAGCATCCATGGGACCTGACAATATCCCAGGCTGCATTCTACATGAACTACAGAATGAACTAGCACCCTACCTAAGTACCATGTTCAATCATAGCCTCACCTCAGGCTTTGTGCCCACTGAATGGCGCACCATGATGGTTATCCCACTCCACAAAGGGGAGCCACGATGGACCCCGGGAACTACTGCTCCATTAGCCTGATGAGCCTGGTCTGCAAGGCCATGGAACGTATCATCATGGAACTCATAAACAAAGACATATGTAATCTCCAAACTCTGAACCCTAACCAGTTCAGATTTGTAAAAGGCAGATCATGTCTCCTAAACCTGATTGACTTCTTTGAAGCAGTCAGCAAAGCCATAGATGATGGTAAAGTGGTTCACACAGCTTGTCTAGATTTCGCCAAGACTTTCAACACCATCCCCCAATCTGGAATTATAGATAAGCTCACTAAACTAAGTATAAATCCCTATGTCACAAGTTGGGTTGCCAACTGGCTCATGGACAGAACCCACACTGTGAAAGTAGCGGACTCCAAATCTGACTTCAGACCAGTGACAAGTGGAGTACCACAAGCTTTAGTCCTGGTTCCTCTCCTGTTTAGTATCTACTTCTCTGAAGTACAGGCTAACACAGAAGGTCTTTGGCTAACGAAGTTCGCGGATGTCTGCAAACTAGGAGCCATAATCGAAACTCCTAACAATGTAGACATACTACAAAAGGGCCTCACTGAGACAGATACCTGGTGTCAATGCCAAAAAGTGTATTGTCATCCCCTTTGGTAAAAACTCTGGACCCATGAACTACCACATAGCTGGTAGTCTACTTAATGCCGAAAATGTGATGAGACCTTGGGACACAGGTGGACAGTAGTCTCTCCTTTGATAATCACATTGCCACAGTGGTCAGGAAATCTTTCTAGATGGCTCACCTCATCACAAAAGTTTCTCATCCATAAAAAAAGAGGTCATTGTTCCCCTCTACTCATCACTCATTAGACCCATTATAGAATACAACACCCCTTTTGGTATGTACCTCACAAGACATCTACAACAACTGGAAAGGCCACAGAAATACCTCACAAAGAGGATTACTGGCCTCAAATGGGTGCCCTACACAGACCGTATCAAAAAACTCCAGCTTTACTCTGTCACATATCGCCTACTCAGAGGCGATCTCTGCCTAACATACAAAGCTATGTCAAACCCAGAGCTGGTGGACATGCTCCACTTAAAGAAATCCCAATCCCTCCAAGCTACACGCTCTAGGGACCCAAACCTTGTCACCGCAATAAACAGAACATGCTGGAGGGATAGATTCCTGTCCTAGAGACTTCCCATACTCTGGAACAGACTACCTATCTATGTCAAACAGAGCTCCTCATGAGCACTCTTCAAGAAAAATCTTGATGATTGGATGGGAAATAGAAAATTCACCCCAGGGATCACTTCTGTGGCTCTGCTTGACAGGGGCACAGGAAAATAATTTTCTTGGGTGGCGAAAGCCAGGGTATATTTTTGGCTAGGCTTATATAGGCCCTAGGGCCAATAGTCTAGTACCTACATATGAACTTATAGTGAGGTTGGCAAGTATGCTTGTGGCATGTGCAGTGTTTGTAGGTTTAGCTATGTTACCAAATATATTTATATTGAAAGTATGAATTTTACTATTTATTTAAAATAAAGGTACTCCTGCAAATCTACTGGTTTAATTTATATTGCATTGTATTCGGGGTGTCCTAGCTATCACATTGGCATGACTACACATTGTTTAGAGAAACGTATTAAAGAATATCTCTATAGCATATAAGTTAAAGACAATAACAATCCCTTATACAAGCATTCAACAATTTGTTTCATCTATAAGAAGTTTTTTGTTTTCTGTACTTGAATGTCTTCAATATGATTTAAGAGAGGAAAATTGCAAGAATAAGTTACAAACAGTTGAAGCCAAATGACAGATGAGATTAAATGCATACAAAGCATCTGGTCTTAAAGAAAAATTAATATAAAGTGTTTTTTGAAGGAAAGAAGATTGAAAGTTTAACAGAATGTTTCAAATTTACATTGGTTTTATAATACTGGTTAGAGGTTTATAAGAAGTTTTATTGTGTTAATTTGATTGTTTAATTGTTGAATTACTTGCAGAAAGTGTATGTATAAAAGGAGTTGAATGTAAGTTAATTTTTTATTCTAAGGAAGTCTGTTGACGAAAGCCTAATAAAACTGATGCGAAAGTGCAGTTTGTTACATATTTTTTCTTCTCCAGTAGTCGCTGTAGTTTGGATATTATAGTGTATTTTTCCACATTTTTGTGCCTTTGGTTTAAAAATGGGGGAGAGTATGACTGTACCTAGTTTGCAGTCATCTGCAAACTTGGGCATGCAAATGCCCTTGACGTTGGGCTTAACTTCAGAAAAGTAGATGCCAAAATGGAGCAAACCCAGGAGACAAGACTACTTATATCCCTTCAGATTCACACACACACACACACACACACACACACACACACACACACACACACACACACACACACACACACACACATGCACACGCATATGCTGGTTCACATATCCCTCATGCTACTTACTTTTTAAGTGGTCTTCCCCTTTGAATACAATGACGGACTGCAGCATTACAGCAGTGCTCAACAACATGGCCTGGCCATTCTAATTTTTCACATCAAAATGACAAGAGAATCTCTTGGCTGCATGTATTCCTTACTAGACATTTTGAAGGCAGGACTTCATGGCTGCATAGAAGGCTCCCTGTAATGTCTCATTAGCATGTAGCACAGCTGTGGGGAAGGCCCACTGTGGTTTTCCTACAGACCATATGTGATCACTGTAGACTGACTGTTGTGAATCAAAAAGGACTGCTGCCCATGAGAAACTGGACTTATTATGGCTTCTTTATCACTGGTGGTAGCCTTTCCTGAATTCTAGCTTATGTTTTGTTGCACTTCGCATTACATTGGGTTTCATTCAAGGAATGCAAACTTCTAATATTAGTTGAAGATGTATTCAGTATCACATATTGAACACATATTGGTAAATCAGATTATGCTTGAAAAATATCAAATTTAACCTTATGTTGCTGTCCACCACCATGCTAAGTTACAAATGTCATATTCCAGCTTGAACCCACTGTCTTCACGCTCATGGAAGATCTGTGGACTGTATACAGACCATCCTCACTATGGTGTTCCAACATAATGCTGTGTTCAAAACTGAATGGTTGCAGTGCCAGGGCACACCACATATGCATGATATGGTCTTTTTGCTGAGTTAACCATTGCAGTGAGGTGAGATCTGTAACCAGGGTAAATTCTCTGGCTAATATGTGGTAGTGTAAAGACCTGAGGACCCCCATTAATGGCTTGGTGCTGTCTCTCTGTTGCGAAATATCTGGTTACTGCTTTGGGCAACTTTCAGCTTAAACAGCAGATTGGATATTCCTTGTCCCTTACCCTCTGGGATCATCATCATCATCACTCCTCTTTTTCCCATTTCCTACATTGTTTCTGGGTATAACACCAGCTTACATCACCTCTCTGAATTCAGTGCCACCCTCTTACCTTCTAAAACACTCATGTCTGACTGCTGCAGATTTTCTCTCACTCACTCCATCCGTGTCCTCATTTCCTTTTTCAGATTCACACACACACACACACACACACACACACACACACACACACACACACACACACACACACACACACACACACACACATGTGTGCACATGTGTGCACACACACACACACACACACACACACACACACACACACATGCACACGCATATGCTGGTTCACATATCCCTCATGCTACTTACTTTTTAAGTGGTCTTCCCCTTTGAATACAAAGAAGGACTGCAGCATTACAGCAGTGCTCAACAACATGGCCTGGCCATTCTAATTTTTCACATCAAAATGACAAGAGAATCTCTTGGCTGCATGTATTCCTTACTAGATATTTTGAAGGGAGGACTTCATGGCTGCATAGAAGGCTCCCTGTAATGTCTCATTAGCATGTAGCACAGCTGTGGGGAAGGCCCACTGTGGTTTTCCTACAGACCATATATGATCACTGTAGACTGACTGTTGTGAATCAAAAAGGACTGCTGCCCGTGAGAAACTGGACTTATTATGGCTTCTTTATCACTGGTGGTAGCCTTTCCTGAATTCTAGCTTATGTTTTGTTGCACTTCACATTACATTGGGTTTCATTCAAGGAATGCAAACAGATAACTTTCTAATATTAGTTGAAGATGTATTCAGTATCACATATTGAACACATATTGGTAAATCAGATTATGCCTGAAAAATATCAAATTTAACCTTATGTTGCTGTCCACCACCATGCTAAGTTACAAATGTCATATTCCAGCTTGAACCCATTGTCTTCACACTCATGGAAGATCTGTGGACTGTATACAGACCATCCTCACTGTGGTGTTCCAACATAATGCTTTGTTCAAAACTGAATGGTTTCAGTGCCAGGGCACACCACATACACATGATATGGTCTTTTTGCTGAGTTAACCATTGCATTGAGGTGAGATCTGTAACCAGGGTAAATTCTCTGGCTAATATGTGGTAGTGTAAAGACCTGAGGACCCCCATTAATGGCTTGGTGCTGTCTCTCTGTTGCGAAATATCTGGTTACTGCTTTGGGCAACTTTCAGCTTAAATAGCAGATTGGATATTCCTTGTCCCTTACCCTCTGGGATCATCATCATCATCACTCCTCTTTTTTCCATTTTCTACATTGTTTCTGGGTATAACACCAGCTTACATCACCTCTCTGAATTCAGTGCCACCCTCTTACCTTCTAAAACACTCATGTCTGACTGCTGCAGATTTTCTCTGACTCACTCCATCCATGTCCTCATTTCCTTTTGCATTCTACCTATCTCTTCCAACTCATTTTCACTAAATCAGCTCCTTCTTTCCTGCGCATGTTTCTAAGTCTGATTGATATCATTATTTCCTCATCTGTTCCACAGTGTACATCCTTCTGCCATGCTCAGGCATGTCATCTCTGTCTTTTTCAAATGCTGTGCCTTGACTACCCAGGTTTCCGTAGCACACAGAAGTACTGTTCACACCACTGCTGGTTACACCTTACTTTTCAGCTTCTTTGGTGTTCTGTTATCTACTACCTCTAACACTCTGTGACAGTTGATAGCAGACCTTTTAATTCTAACTCTGACATTCTCATTTAGACTTCCTTTCCCCTCTACCACCCTTCCCATATATTTGAAGCTGCTGGCCTGATGCATTATTTTCCCTTCTCTCTCAAATTACAGCTTTTTCTGACTTCAGCCATTTGCTCTCATGATAATTGTCTTGACTGTACTATTACATCTGCCTTCAGTTTTGAATTGCATTCTCCTATCATTTGCTGAACTTTCTTTTCAGAGTCTGCTTGTAATGGCACTGCAACATTGTTGATTCCCCCCCCCTCTAAACTGTTTGATAATACAGTCCATCACCAGTATGACCAACAGTGTGCTCAGAACTGAACTCTGATGCACAAGCACCCCAAACCAGAACCCCTTTGTGAGAACAAACACTATTTGCACTTGTGTAGCCTACAATAATTCTGTCAGTGTTTCACGGACTTCGATCCATCACAGTACTGCTCAAATCAGATTTATTGGGACCTTGTCTTATGCTCTTTTTCCAAGTCCAGAAGCACCCATTTGGACTTTTTCCTCACCACTAGCTTATTTTCCAGTATCAGTCACTGCAAACATTGGGTCAGTTGTGCTGCACCCTAATTTGAATTTGGAGTGGTCAACTCCCATCTTGGCTTCTACTACTCTGCATATTCATTTGTCAGTCACCCTCTCCAGCACTTTCATGCAGTCTGGTAGGAGTTTGATATGTCTATACTGCCCGCAATTATGATGTCACCTTGGTTCTTGTACACTGGCACCAGTACTTATTCTACAATCATGTGGAATGCAACGTTTGTGCCATACTGTTCTGAGTATCCACAGAAGCCATTTCTTCCCTGACTCACCCAACATCTTAATCATATTTGTCTTGACCTGATCTATGCCTGCTGCCTTTCCTGACTTCATTTTTCTTGGTGCTATTTTTTCTTCTTCTTCTAGGATGGTCTCTTCTTCCTCCTCTTTCATCCTAGGCTGTGTTTGGAGCAGTACCTCTTTTGTAAGGTTTTATCCATTCAAAAGCTGTTGTAAGCTTACCTCTCAACCAGTCAGCACATAAAATCTGAACAAAGCCAAAAATAACAGATTTTAAATATTCCTCTTGTAAACTTAAAACAGTTGCTAGAAAAAAAACAGGTTTTGCATTAGCTTGCATTTTCTGAAGGATATTAAGTCTGAACCTCAAATGTCTGTCATTTTCAGTGACTTCAATAATCAGTGATCAGCTAGAAAACCACATTAATGAGGAACAAACAAAAAATATGAGGCAATAATTTGGACAGTATGTGAAAATCTAGACAGTTGAGAGGTATGCCTGGAGGTAGTCCTTCCATCTGCCTTTGATGTCTTGTGGACTGGGGAGCAGTTGTTGCTAACACCATCTATGAATGGTGTCTGATAACTATCTTCTTTATCGTTCTGTCTTTGCCTTGCGACCTGAGTTTCTTTGTGCATCTGTTGATTCACTTGCCAGAAACTGGTAGAGTGCCTCTGATGTCTTGTTCTTTGCTATTATGACTGGTTTTGTAGCTTTTTTATTAACCAGCCAGTATTTCTTCTCAGGCAGTATTCCTTCTCTGCCTGCTCCATCTTTTCTATCTCCCATCACCTTCCCTTTTAATAACTTCCTGGATTCTGCATTGCACCACCAGTTTTCATTATGTACCTGATCCCCATGTCTGGCTTGGCTGAGTAGCTGTTCAGTAGTTCTCCCACATGCTATTTTCAGACTCTGCGTACTTCTTCAACTCCACCTATTTTGTTATCTTCCTGAGGTACTAGAGCCCTGAATATTTCCTTGAACTGTTGTATTTTCACTTACGTTCACTTGCAGATATTCTACCTAGTCTGAGTTGACTTTAGAGCCTTCTCTGAGCGCTGCTTGCAGCTGATTGTGGCCACCAGCGGTTAATGTTTCAGGCCAAGTGTTTCACTGGAAATAATGTTGCAATGTCTGATTCGACCTCCATTGCCCTTTCCTTACTAGAAGAAAGTCTACCTGAGTTGACCAGTCTTGTATGTGAGCCTGTGCCTGTCTCTCTATCTCTTGTTGGACCATGTGCTGGCAACGATCAAGCCATTAGCTAGCCAGAAGTCCTTCTGTTGACCCAGGCAGTTGTCATATCCTGATCTGTCCATCCTGATATAAGCAATAAGGGATTATGAATACTGCCATATCCTTACACTGGAATCTAATTGCTATGAGTCTATCACTTATTCTGATGACATCCATCACTGTCCTCAGAAGACTGCTCCTCACCACAATTCCCACACTATTTATAGTCTGCCCCCCACCCCCACATAATAGACTCTGAATCCCAAACCAAGTGTTTTTTTTTTTTTTGCACTGCCCACATTGTTTTCTGGATGAATGGGATATCCAGTCTCCTCCTTACCTTCATGTCATCCATTTCCAAGTTGTATCCTGTCAGTGAACCTAAACTCAGTGTAGCAAACCTTAGTTCATGCTGGATAGGTTGACTGATTTTACATCCAGCTTAAAGCTTTCCCATATAACCCAAGCAACTGGACATTGGTTGTCCAATTGCTGCTGGGCTTTATGGAAGGCATGAACTGCTCAATACAGGCGCATAGATCTCTTCCATTGTCAGCATGGGTCCATAGCATAGATCAAAGTGAGCAAGTTCCTCAGTCTTACTCATTATCATCATCAGTCCCTTTTTCCCATTTTTTCTTCATGTGGTTGGGGTATCATGTTAACTGTCACCAGCTATGTGGATTCAGTGCCACACTCCTGCCTTCTTCAACATTCATGCCTGACTGTCACAGATCTTATTTCACACAATCCATCCACCTCTTTGCTGGATGTCCTCACTTCATCTTACCTTCTTCCTGTCTGTCCCAAATCTTCCTCACCAGATTGTCTTCTGTTTTTCTGCACATGCCCAAACTACTGTCATAGGTTCATAGGTTCATACTAGGCTATCTGCCCTAGGGCATTTATAAGCCTAGCCAGAATGTGTTTGGCTTTTGCCACCCATTTTAAATTTATTTTGCTATGCCCTTTTTCGAGGTTAGTATACTGTGCCTCTGTCTAACAGTGACACAGAAGTGAAACCCGGGGTAAACCTACGATCTCCCATCCACTCATCAAGATTCCTCTTGAAGAGAGTCAATGAGGGACTCTGCCTAACCTGGACTGGGATTTTATTCCAGAGTGAAGGGAGCCTCTGGGTTATGAATCTGTCCCTCCAGCATGTCCTATTTATTTCAGTGCTGAGGTTCAAGTCTCTCGAGCACGTAGCTCGATGGGATTTGGATTTCCTGAGGTGCAGCATGTCCATTAATTCCGGGTTGGACATGGCTTTATACGTCAGGCACAGATCACCTCTGAACAGGCGGTATGCCACTGAGTAGAGCTGGAGTTTCTTTAACCGGGCAGCATATGGCATCTGTTTGAGCCCTTTGATCCTCTTGGTAAGGTACTTTTGGGGTCTTTCCAGTTGCTGCAGGTGTCTGGTAAGGTACATCCCAAAAGGGCATTGTACTCAATTATGGGCCTGATGAGGGATGAATAAAGAGGCACAATGACCTCCCCTGATCTAGATGTGAATCCCTTCATGATTAGGTGGGCTATATAAAATGTTTTTCTAACCACTTTGGCCACGTGGTTGTCAAATGAGAGATTGCTATCAACTTGGATCCCCAGGTCCCTAATTACATCTTCTGTACTTAATGGATTACCACCTATGTGGTAATTTGTGGGCACTTTGTTTTTGCCAAAGGGGATGACTATACACTTTTTGGCATTTAGCTTGAGGCCATGGCTCTGGCACAAGTTGTCTGTTTCTATGAGGCCCTTTTGGAGGATGCTTGTGTTGGCTGGAGAGTCGATTATGGCACCCAGTTTGCAGTCATCTGCGAACTTGGTCAGCCACAGTCCTTCCGTGTTGGCCTGTACCTCCGAGAAATATATACCGAACAAGAGAGGTCCCAGGACTGAGCCTTGTGGGACACCACTTGTAACTGGTTTGGAGTCTGACATGGCTCCAGCAATTCTAACCATGTGGGTTCTGTCCTTGAGCCAGTTTGCAATCCATCTAGTGACATAGGGGTTTATATTTAAGCTGGTGAGCTTATCTATAATGCCTGAGTGGGGTATTGTATCGAAGGCTTTTGTGAGGTCCAGGTAGGCTGTGTGGACCACCTTCCCCTCGTCAATGGCCTTGGTAACTGTTTCAAAGAAATCAACCAGGTTTAAGAGGCAGGATCTGCCCTTAACAAAGCCGAACTGGGTAGGATCCAGTGTTTGTAGATCCCCAATATCTTTATTTATGAGGTCCATGATGATCCTTTCCATAGCTTTGCAGACCAAGCTAGTCAGGCTTATGGGGCGATAGTTTCCAGGATCCGTTGAGGCACCACCTTTATGGAGAGGGACCACTGTTGCTGTACGCCACTCTTTGGGCACATATCCTGTAGTAAGGCTGAGATTGAACAGTAGTTTTATGTTTGGGTTTAGCTCTTCTTGGAGTTCATGTAGGACACAGCCCGGGACACCATCTGGTCCCATTGATGCTGTGTTTTTTGCTTTGGAGAGGGCGGCTCTTACCTGAGCATCTGAGATGTCAGGGGGGCAGCACTCTGCTGGGATAGGTATTTGCCCTTTTGGTGGGGGGGGGAGTTTGTGCTGAACCTGTCAGCTAGGATGTTGGCAATGTCTGTGGGTTCGGTGTATTTTTTGTCATTTTGGACTAATTCTGAGCATATCTGGGAATTACCACCCAGGTTCCTAACATAACTAAAGAAAGCCTTGTGATTATCCTTAGTGTCCTGTGCAATTTTTCTCTCGAAGCTGGCCTTAGACAATTTTATGTGTGCCCGTAATTTTTTGCTAATACTGATCAGTGATGCCTTCCCTTTTTGGGATTTTGCTCTATCATTTAGTAGCTTCCTCCTTCTATTGTATAGTTTGTTTATGGCTGGGGTCCACCAGACAGGACATCTGCCTTTGGAGGTTTGGGTCTTGGTTTTATTTGGGATCGCATGATTCATGCATTCCTGAAGGTGTTCATAGAATGTGTTTATAAAGGATTCTGCGGTCTGGGCCGTATTTTCCACAGGCCCGGGGGCTTTGAAGGATTCCACCTCAGTTTTGAGGAGTGTGAAATTTGCTTTAGAGAAGTTTTTCACTGTGGTTTTCTGGGCAGGGGGTGGGGTCGGGATGTGAATATCCAGTGAGATTAGTTTATGGTCTGATCTTACCAGTGAGGGATACACTTCTGGTCTGGAGCATAGAGTCCCCATGTTGGTGATGATCAGGTCCAGTATGTTTTCCCCGCTTGTGGGAGTGGTAACAAGTTGTTCCATAGCATTTGAGTTTATAAATTCTAGGAACCTTTGGGCTAGGGTGTTGGAGCTAGAGTAATGCTCCCAGTCTATGTTTGGGTAGTTGAAGTCACCCAATATAATAGTGTTTGGAGAGGCCTTCATATTTTCCAGTGTTCCCAGGAAGGCCGAGTGGGGTTCCTGGGTTTGGGAGGGTGGTCTGTAGCAGGCTATAAACTGGAAGGCAGTTTTACCCACTGTTAGTTGCACATGGATAGTCTCTGATGCTTCGTGCTTTGCCACCAACCTGGAGGTGTGGGTATCTTTGATGAATATCGATACTCCCCCTCCTTTTGTGGTTCGGTCCAAGTTTTGGGGCCGAAAAGCATGGTATGAGGTATAACCTGGTAGTGCTGGGGTGCTCTCGGGAACCCTGAACCAGGTTTCTGTTACTGCACAGATATCGATGTTCTCCATGCTAAGGAGAGTTTCGAAAGGTGCATCTTGAGGTTTAGACTTCTGGCGTTGAGTAGCATTACTCTTAGTTTCTTATCCCTTGTGATACCTATGGAGGTGGGTTTGTCTTTGAGCCTTGCCTAAAAAAGGCACTATGGGGGTAGCAAGAGCCTTTGCCAATATCCAAAAGCCCAGGAGTGACAGGTGCAAGCCGTCCCTAGTGAAGCATCGTGGCTTGTCGAGCATATCATCCCAAGCTGACAGGCATTGGATCCCCTTTGAATGACACCAGTACTTAAGCCAATTGTTGAAATTGATCATCTTGTCTTCATATTGTGGCATCATTCTTAGTGAGGGTAAGATGCTACTCAAGGTCAGGCTCATACCGGCCTGGGCTACATGCTCAGAGAGCTCCTTTATGTCTCTTTTCATGTAGTCCAGGGAGGTACATCTCAGGTCATTCACACCAGCATGGACAATGACTGAGTCATATTTGTACTTGCCTTGGAGTGACTTGAGTGCTTGTGTTATGTGGCGGATCCTAGCGCCCGACAGGCTGCTCACCGTGACCCTCTCCTTGTTCAGCCTGGTGAGCGGGACGTCAGTGTGCCTGACGATAAAGTCACCTATTACAAGTGTATCAGGTGTGTTGTTTCTTCTGCATAGACTACACCTGACACTCTATACCAGTTGTGTGTCATCTGCTCTCTTTGATGTTTTCTGCAAATGGAGGTACTTTGGCTTCAGCTATGTCCTCATTTCTTGGTTTGTCACACAGTGTGCATCCTACCACCATTCTCAGGCACTTTATTTCCATCACCTCTAGATTCTTCAACTGTTTTGCCTTTACTGCCCAGGTTTCTGTATCATGTAGTAGTACTGGTTGCACCACTGTCCTGTACACCTTACTTTTCAGCTTTGCTGGCATTCTTCTGCATAGACTACACCTGACACTCTATACCAGTTGGCTGCAGTCCATCTGTATCTTCCCTTCTATGTCTATTCTCAGCTTCTTCTGATTTCCCCAATTTCCTGCCATTGCCACCATCTTATCTGTGCTTAGTTTCATCCCATGTGCCTTCAGTTTTGCATTCCATTCTCCTATCCTTTGCTGAAGTTCTAGCTCAGAGTTTGCCTGTAATGTCACATATTTCCGTGCAGCAACTTTGTTGATCTGTCCCCTCTGACCTGTTTGCTAATGTAGTACATCACCAGTATGAACAGCAATGGGCTCAGAGCTGAACCCTTGTTCATAGGTTCATAGGTAGGTACTAGGCTATCGGCCCTAGGGCCTATACAAGCCTAACCAAAAAGGTACCTTGGCTTTTGCCACCCAAGAAAATTATTTTCCTGTGCCCCTGTCGAGCAGAGCCACAGAGGTGATCCCCAGGGTTAATTTCCTATTTCCCATCTAATCATCAAGATTTTTCTTGAAGAGTGCTAATGAGGAGCTTTGTTTGATATAGATAGATAGTTTGTTCGAGAGTATGGGAAGTCTCTGGGACAGGAATCTATCCCTCCAGCATGTTCTGTTTATTGTGGTGACAAGATTTAGGTCTCTAGAACATGCAGCTTGGGGGGATTGGGATTTCTTTAAGTGGAACATGTCCAACAGCTCTGGGATTGACATAGCTTTGTATGTTAGGCAGAGATCGCTTCTGAGTAGGCGATATGCGATGGAGTAAAGCTGGAGGTTTTTGAGACGGTCTGCATAAGGCATCTGTTTGAGGCCAGTAATCCTCTTTGTGAGGTATTTCTGCGGCCTTTCCAGTTGTTGTAGATGCCTTGTGAGGTACATACCAAAAGGGGCATTGTACTCTATAATGTGTCTAATGAGTGATGAGTAGAGGGAAACAATTACCTCTTTTTTTCTGGATGAGAAACCTTTTGTGATGAGGTGTGCTATGTAGAAGGATTTCCTGACCACTGTGGTGATGTGGTGTATACCCACTCCCACTGAGAACCCCTCTGTGAGGCCGAGCACTGTTCGTACAGGTGTCATTGGGTCCTTGTACATAGCCTGCACTAATTCTGCCAGTGTTACTGGGACTTCAAACCACCATAGCACTGCCCAGATCAGCTTTATTGGAACCTTGTCATATGCTTTCTCCAAGTCTAGGAATGCTCAGTTGGACTCTCTCCTCATCTCTGGCTTCCTCTCAAGTATCTGTCTCACCGCAAATATTGGGTCAATCATGCTGCATCTTGATGTGAATCTGAACCGCTCATCTCCCATCTTACATTCTACTACTCTGCATATCTATTTATCAATCACCCTCTCCAGAACTTTCATGCAACGTGAATGGCGTTTGATGCCTCTGTACTGCCCACAGCTGTGCATGTCCTCTTTGTTCTTGTACATTGGCATGAATATGCTTATTCCCCAGTCATCTGGGATACACCTTTCTCTCTGCACTGCTATTAGTACCCTCAGGATCCATTTCACCCTATTCCTCAATCCTACTCATCACCATCAAATACCCTTCCCAGTTTTGTTAATGTTATTTAACATGACCACATCTAAAACTAATTTTACACTCTTGAATGACTAGCCATGACATAACACTCATTCTGTGATCCTATCTAGGGCATACTGCATTTACTCAAATACTTAAAGTCAGTGCCGCTGCCTGTGACTCCATTCAGTTTTGGGTGAATATGAGACAGAAATGCCCAACATGTTTTTTGGAGGTTGGAGAAATGTCATGGAGACATTATTACATCAAGAAAACTCCACACAGGCATTGGCTAGAGGTCATGCTCAAATGTGCCTGTGGGATAAGATTCTCTTTAATTCCACCTCTGGGGCCACTAAAGGAATGGTTCAGAAAATCAGAGGGCATCAAAGTAGGCTCTGAATTTAAGCTCTTATTTAATTTTTGAAGTCTTCCTCAGCCTTTGCAGTCCACCTGATTTTATTGGTAAGTTTCCCTTTAGTAATATTTGTTAGGAAATACATGATAGATGCAAAACTGGATATTAATTTCCTACCATAATGTGTAATATCTTAATGGTCCTTTCTCCATTTGAGAAAATGGCCATTCCTTAACAAATTCAGCATTTTCCTTCTAAGGTTTAATAGCTCCCCAGCCCCATAATCAGATACCCTGGATATTATATTTCTATCATTCCCAGTTTACACTTTGAATCATTAGCAGAAATCCCAGCCTGTTTTAGGGTATCGAGCATAGCCTTGTCATTGGGAAGATATAAATCCCAAACCTCAAAGTTGAAGATTGCATCTTCCAAGTAGAGTACAGAATAGTAGTGGTGCTGCATCAATGTATCGCCCATCAGCTGTTGGAATGTGGCTTGGGATCTTTGAAGGGCAGATGACGGACTGAAATAAATCATCAGCTATCAAGTAGATAGATTTCACCTTAGCAAACCCACCCTTTTATTGGATCCAGAGTAGTTGGAAACGAAGTCTTCTCTAGCTGCTCTATTAACACATCGATATGGGCCATAGAGTAGCTGTCCAATTTTGGCAACCCCTAACCGGGAAAAGCCGAAAGACAAACAACTGAGTCTCCAAAGTTAAAACTGAACTGCTCTGTCCAGGTTTGTGAGCAAGACTATTGAGCTATTCTGTTTACTGCTCAACTATTCAATTACCTGCATTTTCAGAATTTTCTGTATTTTGTCTCAGACTGCTCGTTTCTGGGGCTCAGACACAAATACAGTTTTAAGTTGACTTTTTCCCCAAGAACTGCTTCTATATGATGCTTAATATGTGTTAGTTGCACTGGGAAGCTCTAAAAAATATGTCTTTGTTTCTTAGTAGGACTTCCTGTATATTTTGCTTCTGGAGTTTCAATGGAGTATTATCTATGGTTGCTTTAGGTATGATTATCAGCTGCATCTCTTATTTACAATCCCTAATCTCTGTTATCAGACTTACTGCAACAACTTCTATCTACCTTCAAAATTCTAATCATCATCCTCATCATCATCAACCCCCTTTTTCCCATGTTTTCTATGGGGTCAGGGTGTTCTGTCAATTGTCACCAACTCTCTCGATTCAGTGCCACTCCCCTACCTTCCTCGACACTCATGCCT
The DNA here is from genome assembly GCF_019279795.1 of Protopterus annectens. NCBI lineage: Eukaryota > Metazoa > Chordata > Ceratodontiformes > Protopteridae > Protopterus > Protopterus annectens. Next base: position 400,621,567 of record NC_056729.1, on the reverse strand, counting down.
GTTTTTTGCAATTCTTCTCACACACAGTCCATCTACCTCTTTGCTGGATGCCTTCATTTCCTGCTGCCTTCTGCCTGTCTGTCCCAAATCTTCTTCACCAGATTGTCTTCCTCATTTCAACAGATGCCCAAACCACTGTAATCTGTTGTCTTAGACTTTGTCTACAATTGGAGCTACTTTGACTTCTGCTCTGACATCCTCATTACTGTGCATCCTACCACCTGTCTCAAGCACTTCATCTGCATGACCTCTAACTTGCTCAACTTCTCTGTCTTTACTGCCCAGGTTTCTCTACCATACAGTACTGCTGGTCACCACACTGTTTTGTAGACCCTTACTTTTCCGCTTCTTTGGCATTCTTTCTGTCATTCACTACCCCTGACACTTTGTGTCCATCTGATTATAGCTTGGAACTCTTCTTTTCAACTTCCCTTCTCCTCAACCTCCCCTCACAGATACTTGGAACTGTTAACTTGTTCCACTGCTTTCCCTTATATTTCAGTTCTCAACTTCTGATTTTCCCCATTTCCTGCCACTACACCTGTCTTATCTGTGTACATTTTCAACCCATGTGGCTTCAGTTTTGCATCACATTCCTCTATCCTTTGCTGAAGTTCTTGCTCAGATTCTGCCTGTAATGCCACATCATCTGCATACAGCACCTTTGTTGGCCTGTTCACTCTGACCTGTTTATTAATGTAGTCCTTCATCAGTATGAACAGTAGTAGAATCAGAGATGAACCCTGGTGCACACTCACTCTCAGTGGGAACCCCTCTGTAAGACCAAACACTGTTCATACTTGAGTCATTGTGGCTTTGTCATAGCCTGCACCAGTTCTATCAATGTTTCTGGGATTTCCAGCCATTGCAAGACTGTCCAAATCAGCTTTATGGGAACCTTGCCATATGCTTTCTCCAAGTCTATGAATGTCTAATTGGACTCATTCCTCATCTCTAGCCCCTACTCAATCATCTGCCTCACTGCAAATATTGGATCAATTGTGCTGCATCTTGATCTGAATCTGAACTGCTCATCTCCCATCTTACTTTCTGCTACTCTTCATATTCATTTATCAGTCACCCTCTCCACAACTTTCATGCAGTGTGACTGGAGTTTGATGCCTCTATAGTGCCCACAGTTGTGGATGTCCCCTTTGTCCTTGAACGCTGTCACTGTTATACTTATTCTCCAGTCATCTGGGATACACCTTTCTCTCCATACTAACATGAGTACCCTCAGGAGCCATTTCTCCCCATCTCACCAAACATCTTTATCATATCTGTCGTGACCTCATCTGATACTGCTGTTTTCTCTGACTTCATTTTCTTCAGTGCTGTTTTTACTTTTTCTAGGGTGGTGCCTCCACTTCTCTCACCACAGGCTGTATCTGGAATAGTACAGTTTCTGTGGGGTTTTCTTCATTCAGAAGCTGCTGAAAGTATTACTTCCATCTGCCTTTGATGTCCTGTGTACTGGTGAGCAGGTTGTTGCTGGTATCCCCTATGAAGGGTGTCTGATTATCTTCTTTATCTTTCTATCTTTGCCTTGCAACCTGGTAGAGTTTCTTTCTGCCATTTACTGAGTCATTTTCCAGAAGCTAGTAGAGTGCTTCTGGTGCCTTATTTTTGCTACTACAATTCTATTGTCCTCATTGTTAGCCAACCAATATTCCTTTCTGTCTTGGTCAGTCTTTCTATCTCCCACTTTTTCCTGCACTCCTTTCTTTTGATGACTTCCTGGATTTCTGCATTCCAACACCAGCTTGCTTTCCTTATGTACTTTGCTTCAATACTTGGATGGGCCACATATCTGATCTACAGTCCTCACACATGCTGTTTTGAGGTCCTGCCATTCTTCTTCAGTTTCACATCTTTCCTCCAATTCCTGAGGTGCTAGAGTCATGAGTACTTCCTTGAACTGCTGTGCTTTCTCTACAATCAACTTCAAGGTCTTCAGCCTAGTCTCTGTTGACCTGAGAGTCTTCTGTGACCACTGCTTGCAGCTGATTGTGAAAACCAGTAGTTTATGCAGTGGACTGACTTTTCGCTGGGTATGACTTTGCAGTCATTGATTCTATCCTGGTTCTCTTTCCTTACTAGGAGGAAGTCTACCAGAGTTGCATGTTGGCCATTCGTGTATGTGATTTTGTGACTGTCTCTCTTCCTGAACTATGTGTTGGCCACCATCAAGCTATTTACCAGACATAAGTTTAAAATGGCCTCTCCTTCTTTACTCCTGTTGCCCTACCCATGTGGACCTAGGCAGTCCTCATATCCTGTTCTGTCTGTCCCGATATGTGCATTCAGATCATCCATTATCAACACCAATATCTAGTCTGTAGTAGTATCTGATGTCTCAATGCACTGTTTTCCTCACTATCACAATGCTGCTGTAGGCATATGCTGATATTATGAATACTGCCCTATCCTTACAGTGGAGTTTGATTGCCATGAGTCTGTCAATAATTCTGATGTCATCCCTCACTGTTTTCTGAAGCCTCTGCCTCACTACTATTTCCACCCTATTTCTAGCCTGTCCTCCTCCTGAGTAGCAGACTCTGGATCCCAAGCTAAGTGACTTTGCTACACTATCCTTCCATCTTGAATCCTAGATTCATAGGATGTACAGTCCTCTTTACCATCACATCATCCACTTCAAAGCTCTGCTGTCAGTTAACCTACATTGAGTGTAGCTCAACAAAAGTATCCCAGGTAACTCAAGCTGGCTCAAAGCTTATTGATCTAGGGATGCTGGGTTTTATGGTGGGTACACACTGGCAATAGGGGCACATACACCCCTCCCACCATTAGCATGGGTCCCTGGTGTAGGCCAGAGTAAGCCAGGTCCTCAAACTACTTATCACCAGTAACTATTAATGCCATTTGGTGACATTAGTCAACACAATTGAATCACCTAGACCCAAATGTTTTATACCATCAAGTGGCTAGTCCTGACATGGCATACAGTCTGTGATCCTTGTTCTCCTATCTTGAGGATACTGTGCACCACAGTTAATGCCCAAAGTGGGTTGCCATATACAACTTTTCCTCTATTATAGGCACAATCTAGAGTAGGCTACTTCCCACAGCTCCATTATTAGGTGAGTTTGATGTACAAATAATCACCTTGTTTTTGGGAATTAGGAGGAACCCCACAGAGGCACAAGGAGAACAAGCAAACTCCATACAGGCAATTGCACAGAGGTCATATGTTCATAGGTTGGTACTAGGCCATTGGCCTTAGGGCCTATACAAGCCTAGCCATAACAATTCCCTGGATATTTCTTCCCACAATATTTACTTCTCTGGACCCCTGTCTAGCACGGTGACTGACATGATCCCCAGGGTGAATTTCCTATCTCCCATCCAATCATCAAGGTTCCTACTGAAGAGGGCCAAGGAGGTGCTCTGCTTGACATGTATGGGTAGTCTAATCCAGAGTATGGGGAGTCTCTGGGTCAGGAACCTATCCCTCCAGCATGTTTTGTTCATTGTGATGACAAGGTTTAGATCCCTGGAGCGTGTGGCTCTGAGGGATTGGAATTTCTTTAAGTGTAGCATGTCCAACAGCTCTGGGTTTGACATGGCCTTGTATGTTATGCAGAGATCGCCTCTGAGTAGACGATATGCCACAGAGTATAGCTGTAGTTTTTTTAGATGGTCAGAATAAGGCATCTGCTTTAGGCCTGTGATTCTTTTAGTGAGGTATTTCTGTGGCCTTTCAAGCTGTTGCAGATGTCTTGTGAGGTACATACCAAACAGGGCATTATACTCTATAATGGGTCTAATGAGGGATGAGTACAGTGGGACAATGACCTCCTTTTTTCTGGATGAAAAGCCCTTAGTGATGAGGTGTGCCACATAGAAGTATTTCCTGACTATTGTGGCAATGTAGTTATCGAAAGTGAGACCACTGTCCACCTGTGTCCCTAAGTCTCTCATCACACTTTCAATGTTTAGTGTACTGCTACCTATGTGGTAATTCATGGGTACATGTTTTTTCCAAAGGGGATAACTATACATTCCTTGGTTTTAAGCTTGATCCCATGGCTCTGGCACCAGTCATCTGTTTCAGTAAGGCCCTTTTGTAGAATATCCACATAATTTCGGGATTCAGTAATGGCTCCCAGTTTGCAGTCATCTGCGAACTTTGTTAGCCAGAGTCCCTTAGTGTTGGCCTGTACTTCAGAGAAGTAGATGCCAAACAAGAGTGGTCCCAGGACTGAACCCTGAGGTACTCCACTTGTCACTTGTCTGGATTTGGAGTCGGCTACTTTTACAGTGTGGGTTCTGTCAGTAAGCCAGTTGGCAACCCATCGAGTGTCGTATGGATTTATGTCCAGTTTAGTAAGTTTATCTATGATTCCAGAGTAAGGGATGGTGTCGAAGGTCTTGGCGAGGTCCAGATAGGCTGTGTGGACCACCTTACCCCCGTCCACAACTGTGGAGACTGATTTGAAGAAGTCAATCAGATTCAGGAGACAAGATCGGCCCTTCACAAACACAAACTGGGCGGGGTCCAGTGTTTGAAGGTTGCCAATGTCTTTGTTTATAGGTTCCATGATAATGCATTCCATGCCCTTACAGATCAGGCTTGTCAGACTGATGGGACATTAGTTTCTGGGATCCAAGGTGGATCCCACCTTGTGGAGTGGGATGACTGTAGCTGTGTGCCACTTAATGGGCAAGAAGCCTGAGCCGAGGCTATGATTAAACATGACACTTAGGTGAGGTGCCAGTTCATTTTGTAGTTCATGTAGTACACAGCCTGGGATGTCATCTGGTCCCATGGATGCTGTATTCTTAGCTTTGAAGAGTGTGGTTTCTCCCTGTGTGGCCATGATTACCGGAATTTGGCAATCTTTTGGTATTGAGATGGGCCCTTTAGGGGGGTGAAGTTGGCACTAAATCGATCTGCCAGGATATTGGCAATATCCTTGGGATCAGTATATTTAATGCCATTCTGCTGTAGCTCAGAGCAGATCTGAGCATTGCCATTTAGATTCTTGACATAACTACAGAATGCCTTGTGGTTGTCTTTGGAATCTTTGGCAATTTTATTTTTGTAACTAGCTTTTGAGGATTTTATGTGGGATCTCAGCTTCTTACTGAGGCTGGTGGGGGAGTTTTTTGCATCATGGGATTTTCCTCTTTTCTGCAGCAGTTTATTCCTTCTGTTGTATAGTTTGTTTATAGCAGGGGACCACTAGATTGGCTTCCTTTTTTTGGAGAAGAGCATCATGGTTCTATTTGTGCTCATACAGTGCCTTAGTGTAGTATTCTGCAGTCGAACCTTCAGATACCATCTGCATGGATGTCATGAAGTTTGTCACTTCTGACTTTAGTAGCATGAAGTTGGCTTTGGAGGTTTTCTTACTGGGGGGTGGGGGGTAGGATGTGGATGTCAAGAGTGATTTTCTTATGGTCAGACCTGACTGTCAAAGGAAAAAACTTCAAAGACCAATACACGTAAGGTTCAGTTAAGGCATTTTAATTTACTTGCAGCAATGAGACAAAAACATGCAAACCCAAGGATTTGTCTAACTACAAACAGGAAGTATGTTCATTCTTATACTATTTTACAAGACATGGCCTTCTAAGCTGATGTATTCAAGCACAACTTTTAGCATTGTTCTACAGCAGATGTTACTTCAGATTTTCTGCTGACATGACTAGATTTGTGAGAAACTTTTCAGAAAAACAACCTGGCCTTGGTGACCATTAATCCGTTTACAAGCGTCTATTGTACAGTGTTACTTTTCAAGGTACTTTTCTAATACAGATACAAGCAAATGCTTATTGCAGTTCATATTTTCAAGCAAGCTCTGTACTAATTATCTGTAACTTCTACAGCTGTGTATTTTCTCATGGCACAGCGGAACTTCTTGTCTAAGTTTGCTACAAGTAGTATTGTTCTATTCATTATTTTCCTAAAGCAAGCAGAAATCACCTGCTTCTGAGTAAATTTCCAAGGCACAAGCAAAATTTTAGCTAACAGTACAAGGTCAGAAAGCAACTGCAGTTTGTACAGATTTATGCAGTATGAAATAGAATAAATGTGTTAACCCTTTTCAAGCTCTAAATGCTCTAAGCATATTGATAATACACACATTAATACATATTTTTCTAACATTTCCCCCTATTAATACTTTTATTCTACTTTCAAAATAAGCATAAACAGTTTGTTTTCTTCTCCTAACCTCTTCCACTCAGGATTTGCAGTTAAGAGAGTCATTCAGTTTAAACTTATGAAAGCATTTTAGTCTTTTAACAGTTCTTCAAACTCAGTACTTTGATATAACGTTTCAAAAACTGACATGTCTATAAGGTCTTTAATCAGTCTTTTCATGCAGGGGATACCACAACAAACACATACTCCCAGTAGGAGCATACCTACACAAATGGCAATCAGGATGTTCATTAGGATGGTACCCCACTCCCCAAACCATTTCTGGAAAAAGTCCATCACTGGGTTTGGGCCTGGTTTGGTCATGGCCGACACTTGCTGAATTACCTCAAGATGATTGTCTATCTCGTGTTTATGGTCAGGAATATATGAACAGCATTCTTCTTGGATTAAAGCGCACGTACCACCTCTCACCGCTAGGGTGAAGTCGAGAGCCATGCGGTTTTGGAGCACTACAGTTCTCATAGCATTCAGTTCATCAGTCACCAATTCGAGAGCAGAAAAAGTTGTGTTGCTCATTACTTCGAGAAGTTTTGACAGTTTTCTCAGCTCCCAGATCGATTTCACTGCTCCATATGCTGGTTATATGCCTGCCCACGATATAGTGCTATCACTCAAGTCCATGTGTGTCAGTCCTTTACCTAGAGAGTGATGGTCTTTTCAACGTGCATCGATTTGTCCCACTGGATTTACAGGTTTCTTGACGACTTCTCGGACATTTCGAATTTTCCCATGAGGCAAAACTGCAGTGTGTCGTATGGCCGGAACGAGGTAACCCGAAAAACAACTGCCGGACCAATTCTCAGGTAACCATTTGTATCCCTTTCTGCCACACACAAAATAACAATCCTCTGCTTTAGTAGTAACCTTGCTATGAATGTACACTCGCCCTGCATGAAACATTTTTCTATTAATTATAGATAGCTGTTTATAAAGAACAGAATTATGTTTTACTTCATCAAGTGTTTTGTGCATCAATCCAAGAAATGAATCATAGTTTGTATTACAATAAAGATCTACTTTGTTACCTTTAGTGTAACATCTATAAGGAACAGTCACATTGCAATTGCTCCAACCCACCTGAACAGTATCATTTTTATAAAAACACACAGTTCCCTTTTGTGGAACAGACAAGTGCAATGCTATTTTATCTTGTGTTGTAATGATTGAGGTATAATAAATCAAGTTCTCCCAGGTCTCATTGACCCCTAGGGGGACTGTAGTCATTAATAACCCCCCCGTATGCTGCCGGCAAAGCTGTGCAAATCCAGCAATTCGAAACATTGAAAGTCTCAGCATACACATATTTAATTGCCTGGTAAGTGTTAAAGTTTGGATGCTAGTTTATGAGTAATGCTTCATGTTTATTCAGTTCAGTCTGCGTGGCTGGGAAAAGAAAAGGCCACAACAAAAAGATTATTGTCACTAATACAGTTAACAGGATGATTATGCAATACTTCTGAGGAAAGGGTTGTTATGCATTCCTGTTTCTTCTGGACTCTATCATTTTTGCTCTTGGCATGTAACAAGATTTTTGTCCGGTTTAAAGTTTTTAACTAATTTACTGTGCGTCAGGTGGATCTAGGAGGCATGCTCCGCAATTTTGACTGCAGTGGGTGTTGACAAAAGCACTTGATATGGACCTTCCCACTTCAGAGATGGCCAATTTTTCCTCTTAACTATCTTCAGCCAGATCCATGCTCCAGGGGGCACTGCCACTTCTGATGGTCTGGTTCGTTCTTTATCTGAAATAGAATTTAACTGCAACAAATGTTTAGAATTTAACAAATTACGCATATACTCTGCTAATGTACTGTCAGCTTCCTGGTCTGTGGGCATGAGAGATTTCCACTGAAGTATATAGTAAGCCCTTCCAAAGATCTTTTCAAAAGGAGTCAATCCTTTTGCATTCGGAACAGTTCTCATGCTCAACAATGGCAGGGGCAGACAGTACACCCAGTTTCTCTGTGTTTCTGTCATTAATTTTCTTAGCTTACTCTTTAAAATCCCATTATGCCTCTCTACTAGGCCTGCTGATTGCGGGTGATACGCACAATGATTTTTTTAGAGAAATACAAAAATGTTTACTTAACTGCTGTATGGTCTGATTCACGAAGTGTGTGCCATTGTCACTGTAGATCCTTTCTGGAATGCCGAATCTAGGGATGATTTCTTTAACAAGCACTTTGGCCACAGTTGCAGAGTCTGGATTTTTAGTCGGAAAGGCTTCCACCCATCTGGAAAACATATCTACAATGACAAGATAATACTTCTTATTTTCACATTTATTCAACTCTATGAAATCCATACAAATAGTATGAAACGGATACGCTGGTGTAGGAAAACTCCATTGCTTGGGCTTTAAAGCCCCTTGTGCATGATGTTTATTACAGATGTGGCATAACGAACAAAATTTTTTAGAGTAGTTTGTAAATCCGTACGTCGAACACTTGGTTCACCCGCTGTACCATTCCCCCCTGTTGAGACATGGCACTGCCCATGGCTCAACAAAGCTGCATATCTAAACAAATTAGATGGCAATATCGGTTTTCCTTCTTTAGAGATGTACAGCCCCTTTTCGAGAGTTGCTCCTCGTTTTACCCATCTTTGTTTTTCAGTTTGCATAGTAATTGTTTGCATTGTCTTCAACATTTCTAAGTCAATCTCAGAGGGTTGTAGTTCCTCATTCAAAAGAAATACTTCTGAAGCTGCCTGCTTTGCAGCTGTATCAGCTCTTGCATTACCTTTTGAAATCCTGTCCTGTTGCTTGGCATGAGCTGTGCATTTACAAATAGCTACTTTCTGAGGTAACTGAATAGATTCTAAAAGATCTAAAATAATCTGTGCATGATTGATTGGTTTGCCAGTAGATGTTATCATTCCTCGTTTTTTCTACTGTTGCGCAAAAACATGTACAGTAGAAAAAGCATACTGGCTGTCAGTAAAAATGTTTACACATTTACCCTTTGCTAAGGTACATGCCCGTGTCAAGGCAATCAATTCTGCTGCCTGTGCAGATAAACTATGTGGTAAAGATTTTGCTTCTATAATGTCTGTGTCAGAAACTACTGCATATCCTACTAGGTTCTGTCCTGCAGGACCCCTTTTGTATGAGCCGTCAACGTAGTATGTCACCTCGGCATCATCCAAGGGAACATCCGTAAGATCTTTTCTAGGCAGTGTCTTTTGCTCAATCACCTGCAGAAAGCTGTGTGGTATGCCATCTGCAGGGGTTGGGAGCAAGGTAGAAGGGTTTAAAGTCATACATCGTTCAATTGTCATATGAGGTTGGCTCAACAATATAGTCATACAGGAAAGATGCCTAGCAGGGGAAAGATATGCTACCTTCTCTTGTAGTAAAATAATCGTGACTGCATGAGGCACTCTCAATGTGAGAGGGTGGAACAACACTACTGAGGCCGAAGCCAGTACTGCCATTGCAGCTGCAACTACTGCTTGTACACAGTGAGGTAAACACCGTGCCACTGGGTCCAGTTGTGATGAATAATAAGCAATAGGGCATTGCTTGTCCCCATGCTGCTGTGTTAACACTGATGTCATATAACCTTGCTTACAATCTACAGTTTGGAAAAAATGTTTATGATAGTTTGGTAATCCCAAAACCAATGAGGACGCTATTAGCTGTTTCAGTTTGCAGAAAGCGGATTCTGCTTCTGGTGTCCATTGTATCAAATCCTGTGCTGCCATAGGCTTTTTATAAATCAGGTTAGTCAATGGTGCAGATTACAAGGCATAGTTTGGAATCCAACTCCGACAAAAATTAGTTGTACCCAGGAAGGACATCATTTCCTTGTTGGTAGTGGGTTTTGGTGCTTGTAAAATCTCTATTTTTCTGTCCTCATCTAATGTTCTACCTTCCTTGGATATTACATATCCTAGGTATTTAACTTGTTTTTTCCAAAGCTGCAGTTTATTTTTGTTTACTTTATGTCCTTCAGTGGCTAAAAATTGTAATAGCGCTATGGTATCTTCTTTACAGTCTTGCTGGGTGAGGGACACCAGCAGGATATCATCAAGATAAAGCAAAATCTGACTACCTCTTTGTGGGGTAAATCCCACCAAGTTGCTTGCCATTTCTTGTGAGAATATTGTTGGACTTTCGCAATACCCCTGTGGTAGTCGTGTATATGTATACCCTTTCCCCTGAAATGTGAATGCAAACCAATGCTGACTGTCAGGGTGTATCAGTATCGAAAAGAACGCATTGCTGATATCTACCACAGAAAAATATTTCTGTTGAGGTTTTAAATCATTCAACAGGGTGTGTGGGTCTGGCAGCGTAGGTGCCCTTGGTATTACTGCATCATTTACAGCTTGTAAATCTTGGACCATACGCCACTCTCCATTTGCTTTCTTAACAGGAAATAAGGGTGTGTTACATGGTGAATCAGGAGATTCCACCAGCACCCCTTCCTTAAGTAAAGCTGCTATAATAGGTTTGATTCCTACCTCTGCATCTTTTCTTAAGGGATACTGTCTCTTTTGTGGTCTAAATGCTGATTTTGGCGTAATAGTAACTGGCCCTGCTGTACGAATAAGTCCTACATCTGATTTCCCTCATGACCAGAGATTTTCTGGTATATTCTGTAAGGCATACTCTTCCTCCTTCAATAGGAGTGCCAATCAGCTGTCCTTGCTAGACTGCAAGTGTACAGCTGGGTGGGTCTGAGTTATCCAATTCAGCTTCTGCATCTGTATTCCCTGTTCTGACAGTTCTAACTCTGTCTGTTTTTCCCATCTTGTGACTTTTTCTCCTAAGTCTACCTATTTTACATTCTTGTCCTTAGTCAAGCTAACATGTGGTAATCGATTAGATTCACAGAGTGCAAAGAACTCCTGGGGCAATAAACAGCTGGCTACACTGTTCCCTTCTGTGTCCCAGTACAGATTACATAATACCAATCTGTTTGCATGATTTGTAAACAATTCTTGCTCATATTCCTTATCAGGTCCTGGTGTATTACAATAATACAGAGTACAGTGCAACAAATGCTGTTTATCAATGTCAAAGGAGGGGAACTTGCTGATGGCTATGTTCATCAACTCCTCGGTCACCGCCCCTGGACCAGTTGTAACCAAGTCCTGGCTGTACCAATAAAACATTTCACCCTCTGATTGCACTGCGAAGGTATCAATTTGTCACTGGGCTTCCATACCCTGCATAGTCGGAACTACTGCTATACCAAATAGCTGCATAACGTCTCTGCCCAAGAGGTTTACTGGGCATTTTGCAGATACAAAAATTTTGCTTTTCTGGGTCAATCCTGAAACAGGATCAGTTAACACAATATTATGGGAGAGGGGCTCCAGATACAGCTGTCCATTAGCTGCTTTCACTAATATGTAATCAGGTGACTCTGAATTCTCTGACAGTTTGGAGGGATGTCCGTGATGCCCCTGAGTCACACAAGAATCTGACTTCCCTCCCTTCTACCAGGAGTGAAACTTCTGGTTTTGTGTCTGCTAAATAGAGCTCTAAGCTCAATAAAGCCAAATCCAATATTTCATTTTCTTCACTATCCGTGACTTCTTGCACTTCCTCTATTTCTTCTGTCACATTCTCTACTCCCTCTATCACATGCTCATTTGTCCTTTCTCTGCTATCCCCTTCTAGTGATTCCTGACTACAATATAGTCAGTCCTCACCCTCCTTATCCTCCGTGGTTGCCTTCTTGTTTTTCTTGCAATTCCTTGCCAAGTGTCCTTTCTTACCGCATTTAAAACATTCACCCCTTTTCTTTCGCCCTTCAAAGTCCTCTGATCGTTGATCAGATTGTTTGTTTCCCTGGGCATTTTTCTTGCCCTTTTTCTCAGACTGTACTACATAAACTTCTTCTCCATCTTCTACAGAAAATACTTGGGCTTTCTTTTTCTTTTTGTTATTAAAATGCCTTTTGGCATGCCTAGCATATTCAAGCAATGACTGTAACCTGCTTGTACGATGATCTACCATGTGTTTTGTAATAAAGCTGCTTATAGGTGCAATACTGCCTTTCAAAAATGCATTCTTTAACTGCTGCTCGTATGGGGAATCATGTGTCTGATCTTCAGGAACCTGCATTCCACAATGGTTATTAAAACATTCTAATAGTCTGGCATAATATCGGTCAATAGCTTCACCTTCCTGTTGGATGCATTGATTAATGCAAGTCCAGTCTGCCCTAGGCTTCCATTTCTCAGAGATTCAGTCTGTAAGACCTTTCATTCTGTTGTCTAACTCTGTGCTGCTATGTAGGAGGGGTCTGAGCGCAATATCACGGGGATTCCAGTCGCCACTAATCATGTGCCAGTCTGGTCCCACAATTTGTCTGACTACTTTTTCTACCTCTTCTCCGTTTAAATTATAACTCAGCCTCATTCCTTGCAAATCTTCTAAGAACTTTCTAAAATTAACTTTTGGATGGGGAATTCCCTCAGTGGCTTTCCGGATGTCTTCCAGAGTCCAGGGTCTATACACTAGAATAGTTGGGTCCTGACCTTCTTGCCCTGCCTGAGGATTAGGCACTTCTATAAGTGGGCATATTTCTTTGTTGGGGTGGGAGGTTGGCATAATGGGTAAGGTGTTTACCTTACAAGCACAAGGTGCAGGGTTTGATTCTCAAATGGGGTAACTGGCTAGGTTTAAAATGGCCCACAAGGGCAGTTAGCCTAGTACTAATCTATGAATCTATGAATCTATGAATCTTCTTCACTCATAAATCGTGAATTTCTACCCATTTGATATAACTCAATGTCCCCTTTTGAGTTTCCTGCCCATGTTCGAGACCTAGTCTCGACGGGATCTCTAACAAACGGTTTTGCTTTTGTAGTGTCTCTATTCACAGTGACAGTAGGATATCGCAGGGGTGGACTAACTTGTTCACTTGCCTCATATTCTGGTAAGGGAGGCGGAGGGGCTGACGCTATTACTAAGTTATTGTCCACCTTATCTAAAAACATTGCTTTTGAATTATTACTCTTTTGTTCCCTTCAGTTTACTTCCTCAATCCACCTGTGTGCTTGAGGAATTCCTAATTGACGTTGCTTTTTTACCCGATCTCTAGAATCGGTTTTAAGCTGTTTGACAAGTTTGACAAGTGAGGATTTTTCTAATTTACCATCAAATTCATACTTATTAACCCATTTTGAGTAGTATTTAATATTATCAGCATGCTGTGACTGCATGTATTTCACGTCTTTGGTTAACGGCGGATTTTGGGACCTTTTTGTACAATAATTACCCATTTTGTTCTACCCTTTTAATCGTTACATAACACCTTATTTTTAACGTGGTACCACGGATATTTTTATAGTCTCTTCAGAATGACTGCCTACCTGCTCTGTTTCCCTGATCTATGACAAGACAGTAATCTTTCTGTCCCTAACTTAAAAATAAAGTCTTAACAGAACAAATACAAATCTAGTCCCTGATCTAAAACATAAAAAAAGGTAGATTCACCTTACCTGAGCCTTCATGATTGATCACCTGGTTCGAGTAAACCCGTCCTTCAGTCGCAAATCAGAAAGTGGCTGGCCTCTTTTGTACGACAATTCAGTCGGAGGACTTTTCAAGTAAGAAGAACCGATGTGGTTTCTTCCCCGTATGGTTTCAAGCCACCTGGCCTGTCTGATCCAAGGCGAAGTGAAGGTTTCCAGTCCGAAGGACCAATCTGTCAAAGGAAAAAACTTCAAAGACCAATACACGTAAGGTTCAGTTAAGGCACTTTAATTTACTTGCAGCAAGGAGACAAAAACATGCAAATACAAGGATTTGTCTAACTACTAACAGGAAGTATGTTCATTCTTATACTATTTTACAAGACATGGCCTTCTAAGCTGATGTAATCAAGCACAACTTTTAGCATTGTTCTACAGCAGATGTTACTTCAGATTTTCTGCTGACATGACTAGATTTGTGAGAAACTTTTCAGAAAACAACCTGGCCTTGGTGACCATTAATCCGTTTACAAGCGTCTATTGTACAGTGTTACTTTTCAAGGTACTTTTCTAATGCAGATGCAAGAAAATGCTGATTGCAGTTCATATTTTCAAGCAAGCTTTGTACTAATTATCTATAACTTCTACAGCTGTGTATTTTCTCATGGCGCAGCGGAACTTCTTGTCTAAGTTTCATACAAGTAGTATTGTTCTATTCATTATTTTCCTAATGCAAGCAGAAATCACCTGCTTCTCAGTAAATTTCCAAGGCACAAGCAAGATTTTAGCTAACAGTACAAGGTCAGAAAGCAACTGCAGTTTGTACAGATTTATGCAGTATGAAATAGAATAAATGTGTTAACCCTTTTCAAGCTCTAAATGCACTAAGCATATTGCTAATGCACACATTAATACATATTTTTCTAACACTGACCAATGAGGGGGTGACCAGTGGTGTGGAGCATCTATCTCCCATGTTGGTAATGACCAGGTGTAGGATATTGAAGCCCCTGGTGGGACAATGGATTATATGATCCAGGGCATTGGAATTTATGAATTCCAAGAACCGTTGGGAAAAGGAGTTGGTACCCGAGTAGTTTTCCCAGTTAATGGCAGGATACTTGAAATCACCCAGTATTAGGGTGTTTGGTTGTATCATAATATTTTCCAGTATGTTTAGAAAGGTGTACTGAGAATCTTGAGGCATGGTGGGGGATCTGTAGCAAGCTACAATTTGGATTGCAGTCTTACCTAGTGTTAGTTGCACCTGGAGAATTTCAGATGCATTGTGTTGGGCAACAAGCCTGGAGATGTGAATATCCTTGGTGAATATGGACACTCCTCCACATCTAGTATTTCGGTCTTGGTTTTGTGGCCGAAAAGTGTGGTAAGAGTTGTAGCCTGATATTGCAGGAGTGCTCTCTGGAGCCTTGAACCAGGTCTCAGTTACTGCACAGATATCGATGTTCTCCATTTTTAGGAGTGCCTCGAAAGAGTGCATTTTGAGGTTTCGACTTCTAGCATTGAGTAGCATTACCTTCAGATTTTGCATGCTTGTATCTGTTACGGTGGTGGTTTTATCTTTTGAACCTTGCCTAAAAAAGGCCCTTTAGGGGTGGCAAAAGCTTTAACCAGTAACCTGAATCCCAGGGGTGACAGGTGCAGACCATCGTGGTTTGTCGATCATTTCTTCCCAGGCAGACAGATACTGGATCCCCTTTGAATGACACCAGAAGCTTAGCCAATTGTTGAAGTCAATCATTTTGTCCTTATACTGTGGTATCATTCTGGGCAAAGGCAGGATGCTACTCAGGGCTAGGGTCCTACCTGCCTGGGCCACATGATCCAAGAGCTCTTCCATGTCTCTTTTCATGTAGTCCAGGGAGGTACATCTCAAGTCATTCACTCCAGCATGGACAATGACAGAGTTGTATTTGTACTTGTTGTGGAGTGACTTGAGTGCATTCGTTATGTGGCAGATCCTGGCACTCGACAGGCAGCTGACTGTAATTTTCTCCTTGTTCAGCCCGGTGAGTGGGACATCAGTGTGCCTGACTATAGAGTCACCTATGACTAAAGTGTTGGGTACATTGTCTTGCCTTAGGGGGTGTTGTTGGGTGGCACACTGGTGTTGTGAGCTATGTGTCACTTTGGTTGGGACTAGTGTTTGTTTGCATTTCAGCTTCAGAGGTCCTTGTTGCTTGGGCAGGTTAATGTTAAGGGCCTCCGCATATATGGGTTTAGTGTTGCTATGTTTTGGTGTTGATGGTGTGGGTTTTGAAGGGCTATGAGTTGCTTGAGGTGTAGTGCAGGTGTTAACCTTCTCCTCCTGACTGTCTAGCACAATCTTGGCTGGAGAGAGCTTTGCTTACAGTTTGGCTATGTAAGTGCATCTCTCGCAGATTGTAGTGTTAGGTGGTAGGAGGAGAGGATTGTACATGAGGCAGTTGCTGCATTGCCCCAGTATGCCCAGATTCACCAGATGGACAGGAGAAATCACCGGAAGCTGACCCTTGGACATGCCTGTTTAGGTGCTTTTGTTTGTAAAGTATAAGAGCTGTTTTCCCTTACCAGTTTGGGTTCGTGAAGGGCTGATCTGGTCTCCTGAACCTGATTGACTTCTTCGAATCAATCTCCAGAGCCATGGACAAGGGTAAGATGATCCACACAGCCTATCTAGACCTTGCCAAGGCCTTTGACACCATCCCTCACTCTGGAATCATAGATAAACTTACTGAATTGGGCATTAATCCCTGCGTCACCCAATGGGTTGCTAACTGGCTTACTGAAAGAGCCCACACTGTAAAAGTAGCTGACTCCAAATCCAGCTACAGGCAAGTGACAAGTGGAGTACCTCAGGGTTCAGTCCTGGGAACGCTCTTGTTTGGCATCTACTTCTCTGAGGTACAGGCCAACACTAAGGGACTCTGGCTAACAAAGTTTGCAGATGATTGCAAACTGGGAGCCATTATTGAATCCCCAAATGATGTGGATACTCTACAAAAGGGCCTTACAGAAACAGATGCTTGGTGCCAGAGCCATGGGCTCAAGCTCAATGCCAAGAAATGTATAGTTATCCCTTTTGGGAAAAAACATTTATCTGTGAATTACCATATAGGTGGCAGTACATTAAACACCGAAAGTGTGATAAGAGACTTAGGGACACAGGTGGACAGTGGTCTCACCTTCGATAACCAAATCGCCACAACAGTCAAGAAATCCTTCTATGTGGCACACCTCATCACTAAGGGCTTTTCATCCAGAAAAAAGGAGGTCATTGTCCCACTGTACTCTTCCCTCATTAGACCCATTATAGAATACAACACCCCGTTTGGTATGTACCTCTCAAGACATCTGCAACAACTGGAAAGGCCACAGAAATACCTCACTAAAAGAATCACAGGCCTAAAGCAGATGCCCTATGCTGACCACCTTAAAAAACTCCAGCTATACTCTTGTCGCATATCGTCTACTCAAAGGTGATCTCTGCTTAACATACAAGGCCATGTCAAACCCAGAGCTGTTGGACATGCTACACTTAAAGAAATCCCAATCACTCAGAGCCACACACTCCAGGGATCTAAACCTTGTCATCACAATAAACAAAACATGCTGGAGGGATAGGTTCCTGACCCAGAGACTCCCCAGACTCTGGAATAGATTGCCCATACATGTCAAGCAGAGTGCCTCTCTGGCCCTCTTCAAAAGGAACCTTGATGATTGGAATGGAGAAAGGAAATTCACCCCGGGGATCATGTCAGTTGCCCTGCTAGACAGGGGTCCAGGGAAGTAAATAGTGTGGGAAGAAATAGCCAGGGAATTGTTATGGCTAGGCTTGTATAGGCCCTAGGGCTGATAGCCTAGTACCAACCTATGAACCTATGAACCTTTGCAAGGTACTTTGCAATTATAGGCTGTTTAGTGCCTACAATTAATTTCTCCTTATTGACAAGGAGAGTTGAGTGCTTGTATCAGATTCTGGCTTCCTAGTGCTTTCCATCAGGGTCTAGAGCAAGTGCTAGTCACAGGGGTTCAGATTTTAGTGCTACTACTGAGAAACCAGCTAGTTCTAAGGGAAAAATTGAAGAGCAGGCTTTTTGACACCTGGAATAGTTTAACTGTAGCCTTGCAGTGCTGCACGATGCGAAAAATGTGCAAACACATGCATTTTTAAGCCAGAAAGTTGAAAGGGATAGAAATCAGCCCAAAAAGGCTAATAAAATTACAATTTCAGAGCTGGAAACCACTCCTCTAGTGTTAGATAGGCAGTACAATGCTCACCAGTCCCACTGGTAGGCAGTAGGACTTCCCTCTACCACAGCAAGATCTGGATAGCTCTGAGCACAGAAAATAAAGTCCTGAGACAAGCAAAGCCTGGGATATGGACTGGCTAGGAAAGGTGGGAAACAAGCAGACAAGATAATATTTTTTTGTTGTTAAAACAGGCTAAACAATACAATGATACAGTAAATAAGCACAGAAAAGGCTAACACACGAATGTGTAGTCCTAAACAGTAAATACAATTAAAACTCTACAAAATTAGCAATTTAAAACTTTTTAAATGAAGCAAGGCAAGTCCACAACTGAAAAATGATTTAAGAGGCAGTAATATAGCAAAATAAGTAGCTAGTTTACGTATACAGAGAAGTCTATATATATACAGAAAAGCAACTAAAACACACAAACAATTCAGATGCAGTGCAACCTATAGCACTTGAGTTGTAGCAATATTAAGGCATTTACAGTTATAATGAATGCTCTAAAATATACTCTATATTTCCAAAATGTTTGAAAAGCACAGTCAGAACACAAGGAGATTCAGCCAAATATTTTTTTTTAAATGGAAAAGGGAGAAACAGAAGGCCTTCTCAGATGTTCTCTCTGTATTAGGTAGAATGAGCTAATGACACTAGACTGGGAGGAGTGTCCCAGATCAAATTTATAGTAGGGCAGGCAACTGCAAAGCCACCAAGTATAACAACAAGATACAAACAGGGAGGCAGGGTGGGGACCAATACTAAAGCTATTAGCCTACACTGTTTAAACAGTAAACACTACAGAAAACCACAAAATGAAAGTTTTTAAACAGATAAAGGAGCAGAGAGACTCTACAGAATGCTTTTAACTGCAGACAAATCAGTTACCCATGCAGATTAGTTAATATCAATAAAATGCACTAAAAACTATGCAGCAGGCAATAAAAAGTGCTATATATAAATTGCTAGAAACAATCAGTATAAATCATCCAAAAAAACAGGATACTTATATATCTCATATCAGAGTTGCAGTCAATGCCCCTCCTCTACTCTGCTCAGTGTGTATAGACAGAAATCCTCTCAAAGTTAGGGCTTAAATACCAGAAGATACAACCTTAGCCAACTTTTTTTAAAAAAAAGCACAAAAGAACCAGCCCCCACTATCCAGCAGCCAATTAACACAATCTAACCAGGATCAAATTTGCACCTTGTGCAATGGTGAAGACCTTAATCATTAAGGCCAACTGCACCTTCAAGATTCTAAGACATTTATTTATGCCCAGTGCCTCTCTTCCTCATCTTTGTTATTTATTTTATTCATTCTTTCAATGACTTCAAAAGGTCTCTGCCACTTGGGGAACATATTTTATTCCATAGGAACTAAAACCAGGAGTCTGTCCCCCCTACCTGGACCTCCATGTTTTGGTCAATTTCTATTATATTTTTTCTGTTGCCTGGCATATGCTAGTCACATAATTCATACACTATTAGTATTATCTCTTTTAGCGTGTGCTGAAGGCTGGAGTAATGTCTTAAAATGCTCCTGAAAGATGTATTTTTTCTATGTTTCTCTGGTTGCACCCAGTATCCCATTAAAATGTCTACCATATAAAAGTTTAAAGGGGATAAATCCTGTAAAAGCCTGGGACAGCTTTCAAATAGTGAACATTAGTCATGGTAAGATATGTTTCCAGTTTTTTCCATCATTCTGTATGACTTGAATTGATTTCGATATATTATTGAAGTGTTGTATAGAGCTATCAGTCTTGGAGTGATAGAGGGAAGGTCTGAGTTACTTTACCATGAAGCTATCACAGATATGATGCACAATGTTAGACATAAGGGTAGTATCGTGGTCTATCAGAATTTATTATGGTAAACCTACCCCAAAGAACAGTAACATGAGTTCCTCAGCTATAGTTCTAGATTAAGTCTTTAAAAGAGGAGAATTTAGTAGCAGAATTTAATGCTACTAAGGTGTGCTGAATCCCACTGCTGCACCTCACTAAGGTTCAAACAATGTACATAGCAATTCTTTAAACAGAACTTTGATTTCAGGAAAAAAGAACCTTTCCAGGATCCAAGCCTTTTTCTCCATGCCCAAGTGGTAAGCTAATATGTCATTCTTGTGCCAATTTCATTGCTAAGTTCCTTAATGGTTTGGAAATTATGATCTGATGTATAACATCTATCCTTGCCTTTGTTACCTTATGCATCAAGTTATTCCAAACTTCAAAAAACGGAAGGCTTTGGCGATGTCTGTGGCAGGTTCTTTACCTAACATCCTAGTTATAGTCTCTCTGCCCTGGCTCAGAATTTCATCCTGTTATTTTTCCTTTTTGAAGTTCAGTCGGACTATTTGGAGATTGGCCAGACTGACATTATCCTACCTTTGAGATCCCTAGGAAGTAGAGGGTTCTGTCCCACCCCACCAAGGCAAAATTTTGTAGCCTATTTTTTCCCAGAAAGAGTGTTACACACCAGTAGTCTGAAGGATCCTCTCCTGTACCTCTTCCCTCTCTAATGTTCTTCTCTTTCTTGCCTTTTCACCTTTGGGCTTCTATATTAGTCTTGTCACTCTCTATTCTCTTAAGTATTTGTGTTACACATCTTCTTAGGGCCTCCAGCCATTCAAAACATTTTTGTGCTATTGGTTGCTCCTCAGAGCCTGTAGTGACTTTTGTTTCCCCTGTATACATCCATATCTTGGATCCTTCAGGACCTTCAATCATTACCCAAGGTCCCTAATGACCCCTTGCTATCTGTATAGCTAAATATTTCATTAGTTCCCATGGTATCAACTCAGGAGACTAAGTGGTTGTTGACAGCTGACTCAGTATAGTATCTTTAACTTGGGAAGCCTGTTGTTCAGCAGTGTTTTCAGTTATCCACCTCTTCCAAAAATCTTTAGAAATTGGAAAAGCCTTCTTGATTATTAGATTATAAGTGAGATAATGGAATACAGCTGATGGGTACAGTGCATTTCCAAAACTAGTTTGGATTTCAATCTGCAGTAGGGTATCTACTTTTCATACAGTGGATTCCTCTACAGATTTTTGTGAGTGGACTTTTACCTAGAATTATATTGTGCCTTTATGAGCATAACCATATTGCACAAATCCACTAACCCTTTCATAGGATCATGGGAAGTTACTAGGCTATTGGCTCTGTGGCCCTTACAAGCCTAGCCAAGAATTTAGCCCATGTTCTGACAAGTCAGCACCCGATGCCCCTGTTCAGCAGGGACACAGGTGGAATCCCAGGGGTGTAATTTTTGTTCCCCATCCAGTTATCCAGGTAAATAAGGTACTCTGCTTGACTTGGAGAGGGAGTCTATTCCACAGAAGGGGAGTCTCTGGGACATAAATCTGTCCCACCAACAAGTCTTATTGATGTCACAGACCAGGTTGAAGTTGGGTGTGTGAGTTACTCGAGTGGAGCTTGACTTGCAGATATGCACCATTCCCATCAAGGTGGGATCTGAGATTGCTTTGTATGTGAGACAGAGCTCACCTCTGAGTAGTCTGTAAGAGACTGAGTAGAGACTGAGTAGAAGGACAGGGCTTTTAACCTATCTGTGTAGGATATATGTTTGAGGCCCTGGATTCTCCTGGTGAGGAACTTCTGTGGTCTCTCCAGCTGCTGCATGTGCTTTGTGAAGTACATACTGAAAGGGCGTTGTACTCAATAATGGGTCTTATAAGGGAAGAATACAGGGATGTTATGACATCCTTGTCCCTGGATGAGATAGCCTTCCTGATAAGGTGGGCCATGTAGAAAGCTTTCCATACAATGGAGGCAATATGGTGGTCAAAAGTCAGTTTGCTATCAACCTGGGTCTCCAAGTCCTTCACGACTGATTACATTCTTAGGACCTTGTTATTAATGTGATAATTTGCAGGGACGTCACTCTCCGCAAAGGAGATGATGATGCATTTGTTGGCATTCAGTTTGAGGCCATGTTTCTGGCACCAGTCATTTGTTTGGGTGAGACCATCTTGGAGAATGTCCGCATCACTAGGGGAATTGATGACAGCATCCACCTTGCAGTCATCTGCAAACATGGTCAGCTATAGCCCACTGGTTTTGGTCTGCACCTTGGAAAAGTATATCCCAAACAACAGATGCCTCAAGACTGATCCCTGGGGTACACCGCTCATATGGGTCTACTGCTTGAGGTGGCTTCCCCCATTTTGACTAGTTTCTTTTCATCTACCAGTATGATACAGTTGATTAACTTAGCAATGGCACAAT
This sequence comes from Protopterus annectens, assembly GCF_019279795.1. Taxonomy (NCBI): domain Eukaryota; kingdom Metazoa; phylum Chordata; order Ceratodontiformes; family Protopteridae; genus Protopterus; species Protopterus annectens. Next base: position 400,599,432 of record NC_056729.1, on the reverse strand, counting down.
AACAGACTGTTGCCTTGACTAGCCTAGCCAAAACCCTCGCACATTCCATTGAACCCTCATTAATTGTCTGTTCTTAGGTTGTTTGTGTGTTTACCTCTGATTTACCTTCCTCATTACAATATTTAACAATGTGTCTATTTTTCCCATTAAAACACAGAAAATGTGGAAGAGCCTCTTTCTGTTTTTTTATGTGACACCTCCTTAAATAAATTCTCATAACATGATTCCATCAACAAATCTAATGAAGCTGTCAATATTTTAGGGATAAGCTTGATGTACTCACCTCTTAATAGTTGCCAAGATAGCTCATTTATATCCGTCTGTCTATGACAACAATCTCCATCATAGCATCTTTATGGTTAAGACTCTTTAGGTTCAAACATAATTTTACAATGTGCTTCATTTTAGAGAATTGTGATTTCACTGTTTTGTTTCTAAGAAAAGTCTGAATAAGAAACCTAAGAGCTTAAGTCTAGGCCATAACTTTCACTTTGGTGAGTAAGCAGTTATTTACCTTATCAGAGTCATTACAATGTGTGTTTGCCATGTCTAAAAAGGCATGGATGAGGTCCTCTGTGAGGTGAGTGGTAAGAATCTGAGCACAGTTAGCCCAATCACATTCCTCCTTGTTAGCAACTAATTTACACTAAATAAAACAACACAATCTACACCAAAGCACCAAAAATGTCCCCATGCCTCACACAGTCAGAGGATGTTATTAAATTTCTTAAACATGCACTTACATAGGGAGATTTGCCCCCCACAATTCCCAATATGGAGACCTGCCTTCAACACCCCCTTAAGTATATATACTAGCACCACTTTCACCCAGCTGTAATTACACTGAAACAACCTTCAGAAAGACATAATCATCCTTCATACATTAAAGAACTGCAGAGGTTGACTTATGTTCCTATCTATATGTTTATCTGCCTGTCTTATTTATTTATTTATCTGCAATCTGTTGAGCAGGATAGCTGATCCAGGTGGACCATTTTCAGACTCAGCTTGCAGAAAGTGAGTGCAGATTAATAGCAGATAACAGAAGTGCAGTTAGGGTGGAGTGAAGGGGACAACCCCCCCCCCCCCAGGCATAAGGTGTTTGAGGGTTCAATCGGCTAGATACATTTTTTTATGTTAATGTTTCAATCCTCACACAAACTTGAGGATGGAAATTTTTGGATGAGGACATTAGGACCTAGCATTCTTTGTTAGGAGATAAGGAACGCCAGATTAGACACTGAACCATTTTTTTTTTGCTCTTACTTATAGCATGAAGGCATTAGGACCAGGCACTGCTCAAGGGAGAAGTGCTAAATCAGGGACTGGACCTTTTTAGAGGAAGGGAGGCAATGGACAGCCCTCAGGTAGGTATTCAACTACCAGACTGCAAACATGGTAGCCTTCATAGCAGGTTCTTGAATGTGTGCACTCATAAGGAGAAGGCATATTGGTCCCTATAGTGATGCAGGTCACTTGTTTCAATTCCAGGTAGGAGTTAAAGTCTACATGGCATCCCCTTATTGCTAGCATGCCTGCAAGGGTACAAACCATCCTCATGATTGCTTGAAAATGGCCCCTCCAGACTGCTCTCATCCCCATGCTGGAGATGCATTGTTAAGGGAATGAATGGGGTCTAATCCAACTGGGGAATCCATGAAGGTCATCTGGCATAGGGCAAAATGTACTTTGAAAAAGTGATGTGGGAAAACTGAGAATTATTCCCTAAAGTTTTGACAATGTGAAAGAAATACTTATACAATGTTGTGTCACGCAATAGTGATACTTCATGCAGCAGCTCCATACCAGTAAACAATATATGTGCAAAGCAGAGAATGCACATTCTATAGATACATTAAAGAGACAGATAAATTTGTTTCCATCTAAGCACTGATTATTATTGGTACTATCATACAGATTATTTTATGTGATAAAGCTAATTGGGCATTCTTAAACAAAAATCCTTACATTTCTATAATATCAAATGCAAGGATCAGACCCCTATCGAGCAATGTAATTCAGTAATACAGGAGATGATTTTATGCCTTGTTTTTAGGGCTTGGATCCAAGGATGTGCATGGTGGTAAAGGGAAGAATGTTTAATGCTGATTGAGTTTATTTATTTATTTATTTATTTCAGTTTGATTCCCGGGGAGGTCCACTGGGCGTTGGAACCCGTTTTCAGTGGAGGCCCGGGGAGAAAAGCTCCAAAACAAGGAATTATTACAGTTGAAATATTTTGATTACAAGGTAATATCAATGTACATGCAAAGTTTTAGGAACTGTGAAATACAAAAAATAATTTCAATGAACATACAAAGTCATAGGCACTCAGAATTACAAATAATAAGGCAGTTACATAGGGAATATTAATGAGCATGCAAAGTCATAGGCACTCTGAAATTACAAAAATAATTACAAAGAACATTCATAGTCATAGGCAGTCTGAATTACAAATATCAGGTAGTTTCAATTTTGTTTAGGGAGAAAGGCAACCCATGATGAGTATGTTTTACTATGTAGGTCAGTAGATGTAATACATTTAGAAGGGAATAGGAAGAAGAACAGGAGGGGGTTAGTCAGGGGCAAATGGAGTAGAACATTTAGGATTTGTAGGCAGAAGAGTGCAGTTGCAGATTCTGTTATGATAGAGGTAGGAATGGAGCTGAGTTTTGAAGTTATATAAGTTGGAACATGTCCTAAGTGACAAGGGCAGGCCATTCCATTTTTTAGCAAGTGTAAAGGATAAGAGAAGCTGGCCAGCAGGGTGCTGGGGTTTTTGAACTGTGATCAGGTTGTGTTGAGAAGATCTAAGTGGTCTGAGGGGGGTATAAGGGTGCAGAATATTAGAAAGGGCAGGGCATTTAGAGGGGTGTAGAAGTAGTTTGAAGGCTGTGGTGAGTTGGATGAGGTTGAGTTGGTTGGGAAGTTCAAGCCAGTTGAGGGAGTGAAGGGAGGAGCAGTGATGAGAAGAGGATTTGGCACTGGTGGCAAATCTAGCGACTTTGTTGTAGCATAGCTCTAGTTTGGTGGTAAGAGAGGATGAAAGATTAGTGAGCAGGGGGGGCACCATATAGGAGGGTAGGAAGGAGGAAGGTAGAGGCAAGGGTTGCTCTGCAGTGAGGGGAGAAGAAGTGGTTGTTTCTATAAAGTAGACCTAGTTTTATGTGTGTTTTTTTGATGTTCAGTTGGATATGGGAATTAAATTTTAATTGATCGTCGATTGTGACACCAAGAAGTTTGGAGGAGGGTACGATTTTGATAGGGGAGTTATTGAGGCTGGAGATTTGGAATGACTTTTTGTCAAAAGAGGAGGATCTAGAGGGAGTGAAAAGGAGAATCTTAGTTTTACTGGCATTTAGGGAGAGGTGATTTTGTAGCATCCAGTTTTCAGTGGTTGAGAAGGCACTTTGGGTTAGGGCTTGGAGGTCTGTTAGGTTAGGGGCAGAGCAGATTAATGTTGAATCATCTGCATATTGTACAATAGTTGTGTTGGGGATGGCCTTATGGAAGTAATTTATGAAGATATTAAATAGTAGAGGCCGAGTATAGAGCCTTGACGTACTCCAGTAGGGATAGGAAGAAAAGTAGAGGTTGCTTGGCCCCATTTTACCACTTGGGATCTGTTAGAAATGTAGCTGGAAAACCAGGAAAGGGATTCTAAGCCAAGGTTGAGATTTGATAGGTGACTTAAGAGGTGAGTGTGAGAGATGGTATCAAAAGCTTTTGATAGATCTAGAAGGACAGTAGATACTATGTTACCGGAATCATGAGCAGAGTTGACTGAGAGCAAAAAGGAGAGAAGGGCAGTGTTAGTACTGTGTCCTGGGTGGAAGCTGTGTTGGTTAGGAGAGAGAAGTTGGTGTTGGGTGAGGAATGGCAGAAGTTGTAAGTGGATACATTTTTCTAGGATTTTGGATATAGGAGAGAGAATGGCAATAGGGCGGAAATTTGTGACTGTACAGTTTTTGCCACCTTTGTGGAGAGGTAGGGTGAAAGCGGTACACCATAGTTTGGGTACGTAGGATTCAAGTAAAGATCTATTGATTAGGATGCTGATGGAAAGAGCAATAGAGTCAGAAGTAATTTTTAGGAAGGCAGATGGGATGTTATCGGGGGCATTGGAGCAGGGCTTTAGTTTATAAAGAAGTTTCTTTATTTGGTCAGTAGATACTGGTTTTAGTTTGAAAGAGGGTGGATAAGAACAGTTTGAGGAAGATAGAATAGTGACGGGAGATAAGTGATTGTTAGGGAATGTTTTAGTCAGTTCAGCAATGGAAGATGTGAAGAAGGAATTAAATAGTGAGGCTATTTCGAGGTCGGTTTTGATGGTGTCTGGACAAGGTGTTTTTAGTGCCAGGTCTGAGGAGTGAATTGATGGAATTCCAGAATTGTTTGGGGTTTTTAGCATGGCTTTCTTGGAGTTGGATGTAGTAAGATTTTGTATCATTAATGATTTGTTTCTTGGTGAGGTTTCTTAATTGCTTGTACTTAAGGAGTGTTTCGGGCTGTTTGAGTTTATGGTAGGTTTTCCAGGTTTTATCTCTTAGGAGCATTAGCTTTTTTGTATTTTTGGTGAGCCAAGGGGAGGTTTTTGCCTTAAGTCTAATATTTCTAGGAGGGGCTAGAGAGTTAAGGACTGTTAAAAATGTTGAATTGAAATAGTGGACAGCTTCATCTAGTGGTAGTAGTCTTAAAGGGTTCCAGTTGATAAGTTTAAGTGAGTCAGAGAAGGAGGTAGGGTTAAAGTTAGAGAGGTTTTGAGTGAGAATGTAGTGGTGGGAGTGGGGAGGGGAGGAAGTAGCTCGTATGGCATAAGCAGGGAGGTGGTCTCCTAGAGGATCTGGAGAGGTGTCAGATTTTATTATTTTGTTTGGATGAGATACGAGAATCTAATCAAGTATGGAGCCAGGAGGATTAGCTTTGTTTGGTCTGGTAGTGAAGTTAATGAGTTTGGAGAAATTAAATAGGTTGATGGATATTGAGGGGTTTGGGTTTGAGATTTTACTCCAATCGATGTTTACATCACCTAAAATGAAGGTTTCTAGATTAATATTAGAGGAAGTCCAGGATAGGATGTCTTCTAGAGTATTAGTATTGTTGCCTGGAGGAATATAGAGACAGATGATGCAGATAATTTTGTGGTTGTTCAATTTTAGTAGGCCAATTACTAGTTCAGTGTTATTGAACGATGGGATAGGGTTTGGGTACGAAGTAATGGACAAGAGGTCGGAGTAGACTAGAGCAACGCCACCGCCTCTTTTATTAGGTTGGTCGCATCATAGAGAATGGAATCCTGGGGGTAGGAACTCAGAGTCATACATGTGAGGTTTTAGCCAGGTTTCAGTGATAGCTGCTATATCAGGGGAGTTGTGGTTGAGCCAGGCATGGAAGAGGGATAGTTTATTGTTTAAGCTTTGGGCATTAATGGTAAGGAATTTGAGTTGTTTGTTAGAGGATTGATTGTAGTTGTTAGGGGGGTTTGTGGGATGAGAGGTAGGACCTGGGTTGGGGTGAATGTCTCCAGCTAAGTGAATGATTGTGGGAAGGGGAAGGTTCTTTTTAGTTTTATTTGTAGTTGGAGGAGGCTGGTAAAAATGTGGTTTACGTTTAAGGTTTGTATCTGGTGTGAGAAAAAGTTTAATTTTCATGAAGAATAATGGGAAGGAAGGAATTAATGAAGTGGATATGTTGTGGTAGTGAGAGACAGGGTGGTGTAGGGGAATAAGAGGAGGAGGGAGTACGTGGATATGAGTATAGGAAGTGATGTTGTATAGGGAGGTTAGAAGGAGAAGGAAGGAAGACAGTTGTAGGGTTTTGAAAGGAAGGGATAGCATGATGGTAGTGGTAGGAAAGTAAGTTGAGGTGAAGGTGAGTTTGTAAAATTTTAGGGGGAGTGGTTACAGGGAAGATTGTAGGGGTAGTGGTTACAGAGAGGAAGGGGAGTGTTTAGGAGAGATTGGATTGGTTGGAAGAGAGGGGAGGGAGAGATAGGGGGAGATAAATTTAGATGTACTGGGGCGGGTGAGATTTGGGGGCAGGGTAGGGGAGCGGAGTGAGCCCGTAGGGCGAACGGAGCGGGCACAGCCAGGAAGGCTGGATGAGAGCAGGAAACCTATCAGTGGACTGCTGAAGTGTTGAAAGGTAAGTACTGGGGACAGGGGATTTAGCGGAATGGAGTGAGCTACAATGTTTTAAAGTCAATTATTGATAGAAAAGTAAAGAGAAGGTAGAGCTTGTATAAAGAATTACAGAGATGAGAAACAACAAATTGTGAGAAATTGAGGATAAAGGGGGGGCGCCACCTAGTGGATAAATGCGGTAGTGCACCAGTAGTTCCACTGAGGTAGATCCTAACAGGGCTAATTAGACAGAAAAAGGGAACTAGAGAAGAAAGAAAAAAATTAAATAAGTAGGTAGGCTGCTGGATTTCCTGGTAGGGGAGCTTACTGAACACCTAGTCGGCCTTTGGGTATTTACATAATGCAGAAGTTTAGCAGCCGTAGTACATACTTTCTCAACCTTCTAGGAAGGGCTTACTTTGAGTAGCATACAAGGTCTGTCCATATGAAAACTAAAGATAAGCTGAAAAATTTATTCTCTGCAAAACCTAAACTAATAATCTAATAAACAACCCTGGTAGGAAATGATATGCTTAAAGTTCAATTCAACTTTTACATATTTTGAATGGGCACCCACAATGTATCAGTCCACAGCCTAAACCCTGAATCCAGTCCTGCATATCACATACAGTGTGCCCAATACCGGAGTCTAACATACAGTTGTATACTTAAATATACATGCCCTACCCATCGGGATGTCAGACATACTTGTATTTTTCTCTTGAGTTATTATAATTATTTCTGTATTTTAAAATTATCATATAACTTGTTATCAGCTGAATGCTTAACTCCTCCATTAACCTGCACAGTACTTTATATTTTGAGAAAGTATTCTGCAAGTGAACAGAAGCTGGATGAGTAATGATTGATTGATTAGTTGATTGATTGATTTATTGATTGATTGATGGACTGGCTATCTCATTAACAGATTATAAATATTTTTAAAGATGTGCCTGAAGAAATGACAGGAAGAAAATGTGATGCAAAGTGCAAAATAAGAAGCGTTATACAGCCTCAATTCTTGGATACTTCATTTATAAGACTGCCTTATTAGACAAACAAAATAAGGCAAATAAGTGCCTTTAGAAGTGGTATATATTCTGAAATTCAATTAATTTTGTCTTCTTTTTCCGTACAGGCTTTTTCTTGCCTGATACTAACAGCTTACAGCATGTGTGATTCCTAAAAACGTTGTCATATTATTTTTGTGCATTTTTTGCTGTTAAGATATATCAATGCATTATCTATTATCTATGACTTTTCATGTGAGGGGGAAGCAGCTACTTTATATGTGGTGGCTTAAGTATGCTAGGAACTTATGTGCATGAGAATGTAGAAAGGATCAGGAGACTGACCTCCAAATCAGTACAGCAGGTAGAGAAACACAAGTGTTATATTAGTGTGTGATAGTAGAGTGGCAACTGAGCCACAAGATGAAGATACCAGTGTAGTGACTGATGTCCCCATCCTCGCCTATGGTCATGAACTTTGGGTAGTGATTAAAAGGAGGAGATTACAGATCTAAGCTCACATATATGTCTTTGCAGGCCAGATGAGCTCATTTTTAGTGTTAAAGTGTGGAAAATACTGGTTCATGTAGATGGTAGCTGAGAAGAGTCAGATGAGGTGGCTTGGGCACTTGTGAGCATGTCACTTGGTTCCTCCAATGGGAAGTGTACTAGTCATGGTCCACTGGGACGAGGCCCTGGGACAGTCCCAGACTGTGTTGAAGGGGTTATATCATCCAGATTACCTAAAAACATCTGGGATCCCAAAGGATCCTCATAGGGATCCCATAGGATGACCTCTTTGCTACTGCTGGAGATAAGAAACCTTTGTATGGTCTGCTCAGTTTGCTACCACAGCTATTATCAGGACAATATTTTAGTTAATGGGATTGATTAAGTGTTCGCTGGCCAGGTGTTTGAAGTAGAAAAAATGCTTACATTTTGTTAAATAAAATAAGATTTCAATACACAGGAGGTTTAAGTTAAAAAGTTTACTAGTGTACACCAGGAGGCAAAAAACGTACAAGTACAGAATTTTATCTGAGATGAAACAGGCAGCACACAATTTTATATAGGTTTAACATTTAAGCTATGCCCACCTTACTGACGTGATATGTCACAGGGCATCTACATCACTTTAGCTTACAGTCCTCTATTCATAAAACTGTTGATGCTGTATATTTAAAAAAAACTTTTCCTCTAGATACAATACGGCCTTGCTATCCAGCTGGTCAGACATAATGTCTTTCTGTAAAGTTACTTCTTCAAGGTTTCATATCAGTTCAAATACAATAGCAGCTTCAGTCTTTTAATACACGTCTTTGTTCTCTGTTACACTTTCTCACACAGTTGCGTGCTATCTCAGTAACACATATACAAGGCCAAATCATTCCAACAGGAAAGAGCAGAAGATTTCATTATTTCACATATTTAATTTCCTGACCCAGCAGATAATCACTTGTGAAAAGCATAAACATTAAAACTTGCTAAGCTAGCATTTTGCCAGGGTCAAAGATCAGCTTTGCTTCAAGCCACACTGCAGTTTCAAAACTACTTACATTTACACATGAATTAATTCTTACTGTTATATGATTAGTAGAATAAAATGCATTATATACTACTTTGCTTTTAAACTAGCATTTCTCATGTATTCAAATACACATTTTTCTAACATTTTCCTCCCTATTAATACTTTTTATTCTATTTTGAAGTATGCATGGTGTCATTTCATCTCCTAGCCTTTTCCACTTAGGATTTTCAGCTAGGTGAGTCATTCAATCTATACTTCAGAAAAAATGTCATCTGAGATCAATCTTTCAATCTCAATATCTTGGTACAAAGTTTCAGTAACAGATACATCAATAAAATCTTTGATTAATCTTTTCATGCAGGGAATTCCACAGCAAACACATGCTCCTATTAGGAGTATCCCCACACAAATGGCAATCAGAATATTCATTAGGATGGAACCCCACCCCCCAAATAGATTCTGGAAAAAGCGTAGAGATAGCAACAACTGGATAACACAGTCCGGATGGAAGTGCAATAGACCACACTGCTCATACACCAGGATACCAAAGATAGAAACCTGGTTCAAGGCTCCTGAGAGCACCCCAGCACTATCAGGTTTTACCTCTTATCATGCGTTCCGGCCCCAAAATCCGGACAATACCAAGAAAGGAGGGGGGGTATCCATATTCATCAAAGACACCCACACCTCAAGACTGGTGGCAATGCACGATGCATCGGAGACCATCCAGGTGCAATTAACCATAGGCAAGACTGCTCTGCAAATTGTAGCATGTTACAGGCCACCCTCACAAACTCAGGAACCTCACATGGCCTTCCTGAAAACACTAGAGGATAAATGTATCACCAAACACCATCATACTAGGTGACTTCAATTACCCTAATATAGACTGGGAACACTACTCAAGCCCAAACACCCTAGCCCAAAAGTTCCTGGAATTCATAAACTCAAATGCCATGGAACAACTAGTCACCATCCCCACAAGAGGAGAAAACATACTTGATCTCATCATCACGAACATGGGAGCACAATGTTCAACACCGAAGTATACCCTCACTGGTGAGATCAGATCACAAACTAATCTCGCTGGAGGTCCTCATCCCACCCCACCTGAAATAAAAAGACCACAGTAAAGAACTTCTCGAAAGCCGACTTCACACTTCTAAAGACTAGTGTGGTCTCCTTTAAGGCCCCGAGCCGACGGAAAACAGTACTCAAGCCGCTGAATCACTTACAAATGCCTTCTACCAGCACCTGCAGGACTGCATGGATAAGGCAATCCCAAGCAAAACAAAGACTCTTTGTACCAAAGGCAAGTGTCCACTCTGGTGGACCCCAGCCATAAACAAACTCTACAACAAAAGGAGGAAGCTACTACAAGATAGAGCAAAATCCTTAAAAGGTAAGACACCCTTGATCACTATAAGTAAAAAACTAAGAGCTCTCATAAAATCATCCAAAGCAAATTTTGAGAGAAAAATAGCTAAAGACTCAAAAGACAATCATAAGGCCTTCTTTAGCTATGTTAGAAACCTGGGAGGAAACTCCCAGATATGCTCAGAACTAGTTCAAAATGATGTGAAGATTACTGATCCTACAGACATTGCCAACATACTGGCTGACAGGTTCAGTGCAAACTTCCCCCCCCCTCCCCCCCAAAAGGAGAGATATCTATACCAAGCGATTGCAGCCCCCCAAACATCTCCAACGCCCAAGTGAGAACTGCTCTCTCCAAAGCAAACAACACAGCATCCATGGGACCTGATGGTGTCCCCGGCTGTGTGCTCCACGAACTCAATGAGGAATTAAACCCACAGCTAGGACAGCTGTTTAATCATAGTCTTACCTCTGGATACGTACCCAGGGAGTGGCGCACTGCAACTGTGGTCCCACTTCACAAAGGCGGTGCCTCCACCGACCCTGGAAATTACCGCCCATTAGCTTGACAAGCCTTATCTGCAAAGCCATGGAGAGGATCATAATGGACCTCATAAATAAAGACATAGGAATTTGCAGACTTTGGATCCATCCCAGTTTGGCTTTGTCAAAGGCAGATCATGCCTTCTAAACTTGGTTGACTTTTTCAAACAGTCACCAAAGCCATTGATGAGGAAAGGCAGTCCATACAGCCTACCTCGATCTGGCAAAGGCCTTTGATACAATACCCCACTGGGTATCATTGAAAAACTCATCAGCTTAAATGTTAACCCATACATCACAAGATGGGTTGCAAACTGGCTGAGTGACAGAACCCACAGGGTCAGAGTTGCTAGCGCCATGTCAGACTCAAAGCCTGTCACAAGTGGTGTACCACAGGGCTCAGTCCTGGGCCCACTCTTGTTTGGCATCTACTTTTCCGGTACAAGCAAACACAGGAGGGTTATGGCTGACAAAGTTTGCAGATGACTGCAAACTGGGCGCCATAGTAGAAAACACATCTGACACAGATATCCTTCAGAAGGGTCTCACAGAAACGGATAACTGGTGCCAGAGCCATGGCCTAAAGTTAAATGCCAAAATGCATAGTCATACCCTTCGGGAAAAACAAGGTTACCCCTAGCTACCAAATAGGTGGCAATCCACTGAGTACAGAAGAAGTTATCAGGGACCTGGGGACCCAGGTTGATAGTAGTCTGTCATTCGACACCCATGTAGCTAAAGTAGTTAGGAAGACCTTCTACATTGCCCACCTTATCATGAAGGGATTCTCATCTAGATCAAGGGAGGTCATAGTCTCCCTATACTCATCACTCATCAGACCAATGATTGAGTACAATGCCCCATTCGGAATGTATCTGACCCGACACTTGCAGCAGCTGGAGAGGCCACAAAGTTCCTCACCAAAAGGATAAAGGGTCTCAAACATCTGTCCTATGCTGCCCGACTGAAAGAACTCCAGCTCTATTCAGTCGCCACCGCTTGCTCAGAGGTGACCTTTGCCTAACATACAAGGCCATGTCAAACCCAGATTTGATGAATATGCTTCACCTCAAAAATCTAGATCCGTCAGAGCCACAAGGGCGGAGACTTAAACCTCGACGGCTATTAATAGGACGTGCTGGAGGATAGATTCATCACCCAAAGACTCCCTATGCTGTGGAATAAAATCCCGGTATATGTGAGGCAGAGCACCTCGCTGGCCTTGTTCAAGAGAAATCTTGACCAATGGATGGGAGATCGCAGATATACCCCAGGGATTACCTCAGTGTCACTGCTCAACAGAGGCACAGCAAAATAATGGGTATAGTTCCCCATACTAAAGGGGTGGCGTAAGCCACAAAACTATGGGCTAGGCTTGTAAATGCCCTCGGGCAGATAGCCTAGTATAAACCTATGAACCTATGAACCTATAAATTTAATGAGTCCACACAGTAAAAATGCAGGTACACGTACTGGTTAAGCGCTTTCAACTGTAATACACAGTCTTCCTCAGAACAATGCATTACACAAATTCATGTCAATTTATACCCATCTAAATTGAATAATGGAATAACTAACTGCTGAAAACCGCCAAAAAGTCTTTTAAAGACATATCAACTAATATACAACCTATGCAGATTGTCAGTACTGCACGTCTCAATACAACTTGTGATAGAAATGTCATAACCCCTGACATACACGTAAAACATACTGTATATGTCTAACATCTAACAAAAAACTTGATTAACCATACTTAATAGAAATATACTTAATAAAAATATGTATGAGAGTAATTAAACTATCATACAGTAATGTATTTCAGAGTATGTGATGTAAGTGATAAAAAACATTGTATATACTTATGCATGAAATATTAATTCAAAAACATAATTCATATAACAAAAATTCAGACAATGCAATAAATGAAATATGTTGGTAAAATTAGTATCAGTATGAGAAATATAATGATAAAAAACATCAAAATGCTATAAAAAACATCAAAATGCTGTGAAAACATCGAGATGCTATAAAAACTTCAATCCGTACTCCCATGTAGTTGGCAGACATAAATCATGAAAATATTAAAAATGGTTTGATGCTAATAAAATCATTCAGACCTGGTTTACGGGTCGAATCAGTTAATATCTGCCATCTACTTTCTTTAAGTGCTAATTCCATTTTCCAATTTCCTCCAAAGGGGGAAATTTGGACCTGATCTATAATACTGAAGTGAAAACTGTGATCACTGCCTTTCTCTAAAATATGCCTGTATAAAGCGTTTTTTGTGTCGCATTTTTGTATCCTATACTGATGTTCATACATCCGCTTCTTCAACTGTCTTTCCATTTTCCCTATGTAATGGGCATTGCATCGTTTGCAAAGGGCCACATATACAACGCCCTTGGTGTCACAATTTCCCATCAAACTAGTAATGTAGGTACCGTTAATATCATCCAGCCTAAAACCTTTATCCTGGTTGATGTACCTACATTGTTTGCACTTACCACATTTTGTTGTTCCTCTATGGCCTTGCCTTTCGTCTTTGTCTCTGTTTTTACCTGCCCTCTCCAATAAGTTTTTAACATTAGGTGCTGTCTTATATACGTATTTGGGGGCTTTGCCTAAAATCGCTTCGGAATCCAGAGCTGCCACCAGTTCCCAATGCCTAGAAAGAATGTCAATGATTGTGTATGTGTATGGTGTATACGTCAAGACACATACTCTTCCATTGAAGTTTTTATAGCATCTCGATGTTTTCACAGCATTTTGATGTTTTTTATAGCATTTTTTATAATTATATTTCTCATATTGATACTAATTTTACCAACATATTTCATTTATTGTATTGTCTGAATTTTTGTTATATGAATTATGTTTTTGAATTAATATTTCATGCATAAGTATATACAATATTTTTTATCACTTACATCACATACTCTGAAATACATTACTGTATGATAGTTTAATTACTCTCATACATATTTTTATTAAGTATATTTCTATTAAGTATGGTTAATCAAGTTTTTTGTTAGATGTTAGACATATACAGTATGTTTTACGTGTATGTCAGGGGTTATGACATTTCTATCACAAGTTGTATTGAGACGTGCAGTACTGACAATCTGCATAGGTTGTATATTAGTTGATATGTCTTTAAAAGACTTTTTGGTGGTTTTCAGCAGGTAGTTATTCCATTATTCAATTTAGATGGGTATAAATTGACATGAATTTGTGTAATGCATTGTTCTGAGGAAGACTGTGTATTACAGTTGAAAGCGCTTAACCAGTACGTGTACCTGCATTTTTACTGTGTGGACTCATTAAATTTATCTTTGGTATCTTGGTGTATGAGCAGTGTGGTCTATTGCACTTCCATCCGGACTGTGTTATCCAGATTCTGGAAAAAGTCCATCAGTGGGTTTGGGCCTGGTTCAGTCATGGCTGATACTTGCTGAATTAATTCTAGGTGGTTATTGATCTCATGATGATTGTCAGGAATATAAGCACAGCATTCTTCTTTGATAAGCGCGCACGTACCACCTCTCGCCGCTAGGGTGAAGTCAAGAGCCATTCGATTTTGTAGCACAACAGTTCTCATTGCATTCAGTTCATCAGTCACCAGTTCTAGGGCAGAAAAAGTTGCACTACTCATTACTTCGAGAAGTTTCAACAACTTCCTCAGCTCCCAGATCGATTTGACTGCTCCATAGGCTGGGAATATTCCTGCCCAAGATATAACACTGTCACTCAAGTCCATATGAGTCAATTCACTTTTGTCTTTTACTAAATTGTGGTCTTTCCAGCCAGCTTCGATCTTTCCGACTGGATTCACAGGTTTTTCAACTGGACCTTCGGGTTTTTGGACTGCTTCTCTCACGTTTCGTATCTTACCCAAAGGTAATTCTGCAGTATGTCTTATTGCTGGAACCAAATAACGCAAAAAACAACTGCCGGACCAATTCTCAGGTAACCATTTATATGCCTTTTTCCCACAAATAAAATAACAGTTTTCTACTTTAGTACTAATACGCATCAGCCCTGCATGAAACATTTTCTGATCTATAACTGACAATTGTTTAAACAAAACTGGATTTTTGCGAATGTCATTCATAGTTGTTTTCAATGAGTTCAAATACGAGTCATAATTAGTATTGCAAAAAGTATTGCCATTACCATTCTTAATATAACATCGGTAAGATATGGTTATATTACAATTACTCCAGCCCACCTGGAGGTGTCATTTTATAAAACATACAATTCCTTTTTGTGTGACAGGTAAAAATAAAGCTATTTTGTCCTGTGATCTCACAGTTCCTGTATCGAAAAGTAAATTCTCCCAAGTCTCATTTATCCCCAAAGGGACAGCGGACATTATCAGTCCTCCATATGCTGTTGGTATAGCTGTACAAACCCAGCAATTTGAAATGTTCATAGTCTCTGCATATACACGTTTCATGGCTAGGTATGTGTTAAACTTTGGATGCCAGTCTATAGACGTTTCATCACGCCTTCCCACTTTCACTTGTGTGGTTATGTGTAGGATAAACCACAACAAGAGGAAAATTGTCACAATTACAGTCAATAAATGTACACTCAACAAAATGATTATGCAACATCTCTGGGGTTGATCTAAATTTCTATTCGCTTTGTTTTTGGCCATCTCGGTCTGGCTGTATATCAGTCACAAAGTTTTTATCAAGTTGAAAGTTCTTTACCGGTTTACAATGCGTCAAATGAACCCAGGACGTCCTCTCGGCCACTCTAACTGCAGTAGGCGTTGCCAACAGAACCTGGTACGGTCCCTCCCACTTTGGACTCGCCCAATTCTTCCTTTTCATCACTTTCAGCCAAACCCACAACCCTGGGGCCAAGACTGCTTCCACCGGTCTGGTCTGTTCCTTATCTGAAAAAGAGTTAAACTGCAAAACAGATTTATTTGTTAACAGTTTCCTCATATAACTAGCTAATGAACTGTCAGCCTCTTGCTCTGCAGGCATGAGAGCTTTCCACTAAGGCACATAATATACTCTCCCAAAAACCATTTCAAAGGGAGTCAAACCCTTTACATTTGGAACCGTTCTCATACTCAGCAGTGCTAAAGGCAGACAGTATATCCAATTCTTTTCGGTTTCCTCTACTAGCTTCCTAAGTTTACTTTTTAGGGTACCATTGTACCTTTCCACCAGTCCTGCTGACTGTGGGTGGTAGGCACAATGGTTCTTTAAGGAGATACCAAAAAATCTACCAAGTTGGTGGATTGTCTGGTTTACAAAATGTGTGCCGTTGTCACTATAAATCCTTTCCGGAATGCCAAATCTAGGGATTACTTCTTTTATCAGGGCTTTCGCCACTGTTGCTGCATCCGGATTTTTGGTTGGAAAAGCTTCTACCCATTTGGAAAACATGTCTACAATAACTAAACAAAACATTTTCCCTTCACATTTATTCAACTCTATGAAATCCATACAAATAGTATGGAACGGGTATGGTGGTATAGGAAAACTTCCTTGCTTGGTTTTAAATGCTCCTTGTGCATGGTGCTTGTTACAAGTATGACAAGCTGCACAAAATTTTTTTGTGTAGTTTGTGTATCCATATGTTTGGAATATTCGATTTACTAACTGTACCATCCCCCCTGTTGAGACATGGCACTGCCCATGGCTCAACAAAGCTGCATATCGAAATAAATTAGACGGCAATATCAGTTTTCTTTCTTTGGAAATGTAAAGTCCATTCTCAAGAACTGCACCTCGTTTTACCCATTTTTGTTTCTCTGCTTTTGTAGTAAGAGTCTGCATTGTTTTTAACATGTCTAAATCTAAAATCTCAGAGGGTTGTAATTCCTCATTTAAAAGTAAAGTTTCTGAGTCTGAGGCTGCTTGCTTTGCAGCTGCATCAGCTCGTGCATTGCCTTTTGAAATCTTATCCTGCTGTTTTGTATGAGCTACACATTTACAAATAGCTACTTTGGTAGGTAACTGAATAGATTCTAATAACTCCAAAATAAACTGTGCATGATTAATAGGCTTTCCACTAGATGTTATCATTCCTCTATTTTCTATTGTTGTGCAAATGCATATACTGTAGAAAAAGCATACTGACTATCAGTATATATGTTCACACACTTGTTTTTTGCTAAAGTACATGCCCTCATCAAAGCTATCAATTCTGCTGCTTATGCAGATAAGTTGTGTGGTAAGGACTGAGCTTCTAAAATTTCAGTGTCTGTAACTACTGCATACCCTACCAGATTCTTCCCTGTAGGACCCCTTCTGCATGAGCCGTCCACGTAATATGTCACCTCGGCATTATCCAAGGGCATATCTGTGAGATCTTGTCTAGGTAAAGCTAACTGTTCAATTTCCTGCAGGCAGCTGTGTGGTGTGCCATCCGCAGGAGTTGGGAGTAGTGTTGATGGATTTAGTGTCGTACATCATTCAATAGTCATATGAGGTTGGCTCAGCCGTATAGTCATACACGAAAGATGTCTAGCAGGGGAAAGGTATGCCACTTTTTCTTGCAGTAAAATTATTGCAACTGCATGAGGCACTCTCAATGTGAGGGGGTGGAATAACACCACTGAGGCCGAAGCCTGTACTGCCATTGCAGCTGCAACTACTGCTTGTACACAGTGAGGCAAAGATCGCACCACTGGGTCTAACTGTGATGAATAATAGGCAATGGGGCTTTGCTTATCCCCATGTTGTTGTGTCAATACTGACATCATATATCCTTGCTTACAATCTACAGTCTGAAAAAACATTTGTGATAATTTGGAAGTCCTAAAACTAATGAAGAAGCTATCAACTGCTTCAACCTGCAGAAAGCCGTTTCTGCTTCGGGTGTCCATTGTAAGATATCTTGTGCTGCCATTGGTGTCTTATATATCAAGTCAGTCAGTGGAGCAGATTCCAAAGCATAATTTGATATCCATCTCTGACAAAAATTAGTTGTACCTAAGAAAGACATCATTTCCTTCTTGGTTGCTGGTTTAGGTGCTTGCAAAATTGCTGTTTTTCTTTCCTCATCTAGTATTCTACCTTCATTGGATATTACATATCCCAAGTATCTAACTTGTTTTTTCCAAAGTTGTAACTTACTTTTGTTTACTTTGTGTCCTTGTGTTGCTAAAAATTTCAATAATGCTACAGTATCCTCCCTGCACTGTTGCTGAGTGGGGGCTGCTAGCAAGATGTCATCTACATAAAGTAGAATTTGACTACCTCCCGGTGGGGTAAACCCTGCCAGGTTGCTAGCCATTTCTTGTGCAAATATTGTTGGACTCTCACAATATCCCTGTGGTAGTCGAGTATATGTATACCTTTTACCCTGAAATGTAAATGCAAACCAATATTGACTATCAGGATGTATAGGTATTGAAAAGAAAGCATTGCTAATATCTACCACAGAGAAATATTTCTGTTGCGGTTCTAAATCGTTTAACAAAGTATGTGGGTCTGGCACAGTAGGTGCTCTAGGTATTACTGCATTATTTACAGCTTATAAATCTTGTACCATCCACCATTCCCCGTTTGCTTTTTTAACAGGAAATAGGGGTGTATTACATGGTGAATCAGGAGATTCTACCAGTACTCCTTCTTTGAGTAATGCTGCTATTATAGGCTTAATTCCTATTTCTGCATCCTTTCTCAAAGGATATTGTCTTTTCTGTGGTCTAAAAGCTGAATTTGGGGTAATTGTAACTGGTCCTGCTGTACGAATAAGTCCTACATCTGACTTTCCTGTTGACCAAAGAGTTGTTGGAATTTCACATAAGGCCTTTTCTTCTTCTTCTAATAAGAACGCTAATCAGCTGTCCTCGCTAGATTGCAAGTGTACAGCTGGATGTGTCTGTGTCAACCAATTCAGTTTTTGTTTTGTATCCCTTGTTCTGATAGTTCTAAATCAGTCTGTTTCTCCCATCTTGTTACTTTTTCTCCTAAGTCTGCCCATTTGACACTTTTGTTCTTTGTCAAGCTGACATGTGGTAACTGATTTGATCTATACAATGCAAGGAATTCTTGAGGTAACGAACAGCTAACTACACTGTTCCCTCAGTATCCCAGTACAAAGTACAAAACCAATCTAGTTGCACGATTTCTAAACAATTCTTGCTCATACTCTCTATCAGGTCCTGGTGTAGTACAGTAGTATAGAGTACAGTGTAACAAATGCTGTTGATCAGTGTCAAGGGAGAGGGCTTTACTGATGGCTACATTCATCAGTTCCTCGGTTACTGCCCCTGGACCAGTCGTGACTAGGTCCTGGCTGTACCAGTAAAAAGTTTCACCCTCCGATCGCACTACAAAGGTATCCATTTGTCTCTGTGCCTCCATACCTTGTACAGTTGGAACTACTGCTATGCCAAATATCTGCATAAGGTCCCTGCCCAATAGGTTTACTGGACACTTTGCAGAAACAACAATTTTACTGCTCTGGGTCATACCTGAAACAGGGTCAATTATTGCTATATCATGGGAAAGTTGTTCCCTGTATAGCTGTCCATTTGCGGCTTTTACTAGTATATAATCAGGTGATTTTGAATGTTCTGGTAACTTGGAGGGGTGTATCAAAATCCGTGACGCTCGTGAGTCACACAGGAATTTGACTTCCCTTCCCTCCACCAGAAGTGTAACTTCCGGTTTCTTATCTGCTAAGTAGAGCTCTAAACTCAATAATGCTAAGTCCAAAATTTCACTTTCTTCATTCTCCATATCTACTTGCACTTCCTCTACTCCTTCTATCACATTTACATTTGATTTTTGTTTATGACCTTTTCCTGATGATTTCTGACTTTCACATGATGTATCTTCACTATCATATAGTCAGTCCTCATCTCCCTTATCTTCTGTAATTACCTTTTTGTTTTGCCTACAATCCCTTGCTAGATGTCCCTTTTTCCCGCACTTGAAGCATTCACCTCTCTTTATCCTTTCTTCAAAATCTTCTGATCGTTTGTCAGACTGTTTATTTACTTGGGCATTCTTCTTGCCCTTTTTACCTGACTGTAATACAAATGCTTCAGCTCTGTCTTCAGCAGTGAAGACTTGCGCCTTCTTTTTCTTTTTACTATTAAAATGTCTTTCAGCATGTCTAGCATATTTAAGTAAGGCTTATAGCCTCCCTGTTCGATGGTCTATCATATGCTTTGTAATGAAGCTACTAATAGGTGCAATGCAACCTTTCAAAAATGCATTTTTTAATTGTTGTTCATACGGGGAATCATTCGTTTGGTTCTCAGGAACCGACATACCGCTATGATTATTAAAACATTCTAATAATCTAGCATAGTACCCATCTATTGTCTCATTTTCCTGTTGTATGCATTGATTAATGCAAGTCCAGTCTGCTCTAGGTTTCCATTTCTCAGAGATTCGGTCTGTCAGACCTTTCACTCTGTTGTCTAACTCTGCATTACTATGTGGGAGTGGTCTAAGCTCTGCATTACGAGGATTCCAGGTGCCACAAATCATGTGCCAATCTGGACCTATAATTTGTCTTACTACTTTTTCTACTTCTTCCCCATTCAAGTGGTAACTCAATCTCATGCCTTGTAAATCTTCTAAAAATTTCGTAAAATTAACTTTCGGATGGGGGATTCCCTCAGTAGCCTTCCGGATATCTTCCGGTGTCCATGGTCTATATACTAAGAGTGTTGGGTCCTGCCCTTCCTGAGGATTTGGAACTTCTATAAGTGGGCATATTTCTTCCTCACTCTCATCCTGTAGATTTCTCTCTATTTGGCATTATTCTGTCCCCCTATGTGTTTTACATGTTCGGGACCTAGTTTCAATAGGATCTCTAACAAATGGTTGTGGTCTTGCTGAAACTTCAGGATAACGCAGAGGCGGACCAGCCTGTCCACTCGCTTCATATCCTGAAAAGGGTAAGGGAGGGGGCATGGGAGGAGGAGCTGTCGCTATTACCAAGTTATTATCCTCTTTGTCTAAAAATAATGTTTTTTTAATTTTTCAGCTTCTGCTCTCTACGATTTGCTTCCTCAATCCACCTGTGTGCCTGAGGAATGCCTAATTGGCGTTGCTTTTTTGCCTGACCTTCCGCATCAGATTTAAGCTGTTTAAGGAGTTTAACTAGTGAAGTTTTATCTAGTTTACCATCAAATTCATATTTATTAACCCATTTCGTATAATACCTAACGTTATCAGAACGTTGTAATTGCATGTATTTTGCGTCTTCAGTTAGGGGCGGATCTCGCGATGTTTTAGTACACTGATTACCCATGTCAAAGAAAATGTTACATAACCCTTTTTTATCACGTGATATCAAGTTCTCAGTTCCTGTTCACAGTTTATCTAGAATAACTGCCTACCTTATTCTGTTACCCTGATCTATGACCAAATATACAATACTTCCTTTTGTCCCTGATCTGCAAAACAAATCTTGATAACAATATACTGTAACCTAGTCCCTGATCTAAAACAGAAAAAAGGCAAATTCTTCCTACATGAGCCTCCGGTATTGAGAAAGTCCAAGTTCCGCTTTTCGGCCACAGATCAGAAAGTGGCCAGCCTCTTTACAGGACAATTCAGTCGGAGGTCTTTTCACTCAAGAAGAACCATTTCGGTAACTTCTCCTGCGCAGTATTCGACCACCGACACGCTCTGATCTGCCGCTTACCAAGGGAATTCCATCTATGAAGGACCAAACTGTTAAATAAAATAAGATTTTAATACACAGGAGGTTCAGGTTAAAAAGTTTACTAGTGTACACCAGGAGGCAAAAAACGTACAAGTACAGAATTTTGTCTGACATGAATCAGGAAGCACACAATTTTATATAGGTTTAACATTTAAGCTATGCCCACCTTACTGACGTGATATGTCACAGGGCATCTACATCACTTTAGCTTACAGTCCTCTATTCATAAAACTGTTGATGCTGTATATTTAAAAAAACTTTTCCTCTAGATACAATACGGCCTTGCTATCCAGCTGGTCAGACATAATGTCTTTCTGTAAAGTTACTTCTTCAAGGTTTCATATCAGTTCGAATACAATAGCAGCTTCAGTCTTTTAATACACGTCTTTGTTCTCTGTTACACTTTCTCACACAGCTGCGTGCTATCTCAGTAACACATATACAAGGCCAAATCATTCCAACAGGAAAGAGCAGAAGATTTCATTATTTCACACATTTAATTTCCTGACCCAGCAGATAATCACTTGTGAAAAGCATAAACATTAACACTTGCTAAGCTAGCATTCTGCCAGGGTCAAAGATCAGCTTTGCTTCAAGCCACACTGCAGTTTCAAAACTACTTACATTTACACATGAATTAATTCTTACTGTTATATGATTAATAGAATAAAATGCATTATATACTACTTTGCTTTTAAACTAGCATTTCTCATGTATTCAAATACACATTTTTCTAACACATTTGTGCATGACCTAGGAGATAATGTTATCTCTAGAAGATTAAACACAACAACATGGTACACTGAGAGTGAGTGAGTGAGTGAGTGAGTGAGTGAGTGAGTGAGTGAGTGAGTGAGTGAGTGAGTGAGTGAGTGAGTGAGTGCATCTAGTATTGGCATTCTGGCTGGATATTTATCTTTTTATGACTGAAGAATTGTTAAAAGCATCAGGGTTGAAAAAGAACAAATATTTTTGCTCTATATAGCTATACATGTATCTAAGCTTGTATTTATGTATGTTTTTGTTAACACAGTATATAAACACAAGCCTGATTACAGTTCATTAAAAGGTTATGCTGCATATATAAGCATTTATTTCTTGTAAAACTATGTTGTTTTGCATTATAATTCTCCTTTCATATATAGGGGAAGCTTAACTAATGAATTTCCAATACTAAATGATACATTATTCTTGACCAATTAATTTTGGTGCTTGTTTAAAAAAGCTTGCAGGAAAACTGTCAATATAAACAAGGAATTTTAACTGACCAAGTAAAGATATAGATGAAAAGCTGCTGTGAATCCCTTTAATTATTAACTGCATTTTATTTAAAAAGTGCACATTGATCCATGAAATGTTTGCCTTTTAGACAAGCATAAGTTGTTTTTTGATATGAAATGAAACACATGAAAAAGATAAGGGAAGACACAAATGTGATATATCATTTTAGACAAAAGTTGATAAGGATGCATTTCCCGTAAATATGATAAAAATCAAGCAGTAGCAAAGATTTTAATTGAGAAAAAAAATCAATTAAATTTTAAACACAGAAGAGGAAGCTTACTATACAAGGCACTCTAAGACAACTTGTTTGCAGAATGAATAATTAATGCAAGTGTTTGCATTTAATTTCCTAAAGTTATGGACTGTAATTCAGAAATATTGAAGACAAGATCACAGCCAGCCATTCTCTGTTTACTGTGTGTGCGTGTGAATTGAGTCCCATTGCTGATTAAGAATGAATGCAGCCAGGCAAGAGTGTGCAAACAGAAGCTCAATAAATATCCTTTCTGTATCCACGGGCTGGACTGTGGGAAGAGAGACTGGGAGTATGATGCAGATCTAAGAATGTATGAGCACCAGTAGTGCTTGTGTGTATGCATGCACCTTGATAGTGCTCTGCACAATGTCTCCTGCACAGTAGAGACTACAAGAAGAAGTTATCTGATGGCATTAAAGAGCCATGAAGCTTGTGCGCTGATCCATTTTTTTAGCCAAAGTAAAGACTGAAAATGGGAAGTAGGCAAGTGATGGAAAGAGGGAGGTTAGCAGAGGGTAGAACATTAGGTATGAAATTAAGGAATGAGCAGGATAGAGGCAAGGAACTGGGCGGGGAATCAGGCCCCCAGTTTATGTATATGAAGAGAAGGTGAGTTGTGGAAGGCAGTAAGGGAAGTAAGAAGAAGATAAGAGGGTTAGGGTAGGTAGCAGAGGCACACAAATAAACATCAAAGACAGAAAAGACTGGCACTGGAGGTGTTGACACAAACAGGGATGGGGAAGAAAATGGAGAAGGAGGCATCAGATACACGGACAAATTACAATGGTAATGGGGAGGATTGGACAGCAAGCAGGATGGGTATAGACACAAAAGGTAAGGGGAACACAAGATGTGGGATAGGATGGGGTGTGCAGCTGCACTCCACATGAGCTGTGACCAACTGGGAAATTATTCCCCACCCTTGACTCATTGACCACTGTGCTCCGGCACTGATGTGCCAGTGGGGGGCAGAGATGTGACTCCATAGTCTCTCACCATCTCCACCAGCTGCCACTGGTTGACATACATGCCACCTCTACTGTCATGGCTTGCTGCAGGTATTATTGCAGCACCTTTCTCAGCAGAGCAGGTAGCAGTGGCTCACAGTTGTGCTGCTATGGGAGTGGGGGGTGGAAGTAACTGTCAGTTGAGGAAATTGCTGCCTGTAATGCTGCTGGCAATTGAGTAGTAGCCACTTGTGCTGGGGTAGCAAGCCTTGGTGGCAGGGGTGCAGGTCTGGATGCTAATGCATTTAAATGTAAAAGAAATGGTGGTAAATAAAATAAAACAAAAATACAAATAAGCTTATATAACAGAAAGGATGGTGCGAAAGAGGGTGGGGGAAGAGAAAAATACAAATAATGTGAAAAGATAAATGCAAGACATTTTGAGTGTGACTACTTTACCAGTGCTTAATGTAAAGGTCATGAAACAACCACCCCACTGTGACAATAATGTACCAATTACTTACACCTAGTAGAGTTACACCTCTACCCTTCATCAGCTGTAACCTCCAAGGCACTGGTGTTACATGTGGAGCTACACCAGGAAACGGAAATAAAGATTTTGTGCAACACATACTAATGGTGTGTGTCACACTCTTGCAGAATGAAAGAAGCATAAATGTTCAACCTGCAGGACACAAACTCAGTGCCTTAATTTCTTATAACCTCAAAGACACTGCACTTGCAGGCTGAGCTACATCAGGAATCTGAGAGAAACATACACTCACAGAATGAATGTCACAACAGCATCCAACCTGTAGGGGAACTGAACCCACAACACTCATTAACTGCAATGTTTATGGCACTTTATTTATATGCTGAACTACATCAGCTGTGCAGCAAAACTCTGTACTGAAAATCACTCTAATGCTTTTATCACACACTTGCAAAATGAAAACTACTAAAGGGAACTGAACCCACTGCCAGCAGTGAGAGTAGGACATCAGTGTCTCAATATGTTGAGCTACATGTGCATAAAAGGCTGAAATCACTGTCATCTATGTAATCGATCCTATACTGCTACTGTTCAATACCGTACATGCGAACTAAGTGCCAATACTGTATTTAGCGAAGTGTAACACCTATCTCCCTTTATGCTGAACACTCCCTATATAGGCAGTTATTTTTCTTAACATGCCAGTTGTACATGCAGTAAACTATTAGCATAGGGTTTTTACCAATAAAACATTGTTCATAGGTCCATAGGTTGGTATTAGGCTATTGGCCCTAGGGCCTATACAAGCCTAGCCATAACAATTCCCTGGATATTTCTTCCCACAATATTTACTTCCCTGGACCCCTGTCTAGCAGGGTGACTGATGTGATCCCCAGGGTGAATTTCCTATCTCCCATCCAATTGTCAAGGTTCCTTTTGAAGAAGGCCAAGGAAGCACTCTGCTTGACATGTATGGGCAGCCTTTTCCAGAGTATGGGGAGTCTCTGGGTCAGGAATCTATCCCTCCAGCAAGTTTTGTTCATTGTGATGACAAGGTTTAGATCCCTGGAGCATGAGGCTCTGAGGGATTGGGATTTCTTTAAGACGAGCATGCCCAACATCTCAGGGTTTGACATGGCCTTGTATGTAAAGCAGAGATCGCCTCTGAGTAGATGATATGCCCCAGAGTATAGCTGGAGTTTTTTTAGATGGTCAGTATAGGGCATCTGCTTTAGGCCTGTGATTCTTTTAGTGAGGTATTTCTGTGGCCTTTCCAGCTGTTGCAGATGTCTTGTGAGGTACATACCAGACAGGGCATTGTACTCTATAATGGGTCTAATGAGGGATGAGTACAGTGGGATGATGACCTCCTTTTCTCTGGATGAAAAGCCGTTAGTGATGATGTGTGCCACATATAAGTATTTCCTGACTGTTGTCGTAATGTGGTTATCGAAGGTGAGACCACTGTCCACCTGTGTCCCTAAGTCTTTCATCACACTTTCAGTGTTTAGTGTACTGCCACCTATGTGGTAATTCATGGGTACATGCTTTTTCCCAAAGGGGATAACTATACATTTCTTGGCATTAAGCTTGAGCCCATGGCTCTGGCACCAAGCATCTGTTTCTGTAAGGCCCTTTTGTAGAATATCCACATCATTAGGGGATTCAATAATGGCTCCCAGTTTGCAGTAATCTGCGAACTTTGTTAGTCAGAGTCCCTTAGTGTTGGCTTGTACTTCAGAGAAGTAGATGCCAAACAAGAGCAGTCCCAGGACTGAACCCTGAGGTACTCCACTTGTCACTTGTCTGGAGCTGGATTTGGAGTCGGCTACTTTTACAGTCTGGATTCTGTCAGTAAGACAGTTGGCAACCCATCGAGTGATGTAGGGATTTATGCCCAGCTTAGTAAGTTTATCTATGACTCCAGAGTGGGGGATGGTGTCAAAGGCCTTGACATGGTCCAGATAGGCTGTGTGGACCTCCTTACCCTCATCCACAGCTCTAGAGACTGATTCAAAGAAGTCAGTCAGGTTCAGGAGACAAGATCGGCCCTTCACAAATCCAAACTGGGTGTGGTCCAATGTTTGAAGGTTGCCAATGTCTTTGTTTATAAGTTCCATGATAATGTGTCCCATGCCCTTGCAAATCAGGCTCATCAGACTGATGGGACGGTAGTTCCTGGGATCCAAGATGGATCCCCCCTTGTGGAGTGGGATAACTGTAGCTGTGCGCCACTCAGTGGCACGAAGCCTGAGTTGAGGCTATGATTAAACATGACACTTAAGTGAGGTGCCAGTTCATTTTGTAATTCATGTAGTACACATCCCAGGATATCATCTGGTCCCATGAATGTTGTATTCTTAGCTTTGGAGAGTGCAGTTTCTACCTGTGTGGCTGTGATTACAGGAATTTGGCAATCTTTTGGTATTGAGATGAGCACTTTAGGGGATGAGGGGGGGTGAAGTTGGCACTAAATTGATCTGCTAGGATATTGGCAATATCCTTGGGATCAGTATATTTAATGTCATTCTGTTGTAGCTGAGAGTATATCTGAGCATTGCCATTTAGATTCTTGACATAACTATAGAATGCCTTGTGGTTGTCCATTGAATCTTTGGCAATTTTATTTTCGTAACTAGCTTTGGAGGGTTTTATGAGGGATCTCATCTTCTTACTGAGGCTGGTAAGGGAGTTTTTTGCATCCTGGGATTTTCCTCTTTTCTGCAACAGTTTCTTTCTTCTGCTGCATAGTTTGTTTATGGCAGGGACCTACCAGATTGGCTTCCTTTTTTTTGGAGGAGAGCATCTTGGTTCTATTTGGGATGGCACGATTCATGCAGGAGTGGATGTGCTTGTACAGTGCCGTAGTGTAGGATTCAGCAGAATAGATCCTTAACTACACTTGACAGTGTACAGCATAATTTGCTTGGATGTTATTATTTATGTATGCTGTATGACATTGCTGGCAGCTCACACCTATGTAAAAATTAAACACCACTCAGTACATTTTTATAATGTGGCAATCCTGGGAAAAACCATATAAACCCTGACTGCAGTATGACCACTGATAGCACTGCTGACATGTTAAGCTGGTGAGAGGTTGGCATAATGGTTTATGTGTTTACCTTACAGATGCAAGGTCAAGGTTTGCTTCTCACATGTAGTAATTAGCTAGGCTTCAAATAGTCCATAAGGGCAGCTAGCTTAGTACTCAAGCCTCCTCTTTTACAGTTGTACATTTTCTTCAATCTGTTCAGTAGCTGTGGAGAAAGATGTGGGAGTCTGCTAGATATCGCATGGCAGACAATGCAGTTTGCATGTGGTGGTTTAAGTCATGGCTTACTTGCCATGCATATATGGTGGCTGCTCCCTCACCATGGCCTTCCATCAGCATGATCTCCACCAATGTCTTCCTCTTGCTCAATGAAACTTATAGTACCCAACAAGGAGTGTGCTTCAGATGATGTCCATCCCTAGCTAGATCTGTCTGTGTTTTCCTGTTGTTATTCTGTGTCTGGGGTAGGCTCCACAGGCACAGACGCTATGTCTATGGAATGGGGTGGGGATGCAGGCAACACATTGTCTGTGTCCAACACTGACACCATGATCCATGACCACGCTGACAATTATCAGAGGCAGGCAGTTCTCCAACACCAGCTAGCTATATGTCCATGGCAGGGGACCCTACAAATACTACACCAGTGAAAACAACATAATAAATCACCCAAACTAAGTAAGACTCTTCACCAATACCTAAAGCTCAATGAATTGAAAATACTATCTAACATGGTGATATGGAAAGTTGGTAATTAAGACACTTTGCACAGGTGACTTGTGATCCTAACAGCCCTCTTGTTGGTGCAAAAAAGTTATAATGGTTGTAAGTTGTATTACGTTACATATTTGACTGCTATTGCAGATGTTTGTCCATATTAAGAGATGTCCATCATCAACATATACTCTTGATGGTCAGCAATGCTTGGCACCAGGATCCCAGACACCAGTTGTAGAGCTGCCTGGGCACCATGCAGTGATATCTGGATCTCTTCCATCTGTGCTAATGGGAGTTTAGTTAACGGGTCACTTTCTGTTGTTTTAAGCTCCTGTAACAAACAAGAATCAAAAACTGGGAAAATAGTAATAATCCAGAAGGCAGAATTTGCAAGAAACACACTATTTTAAAACACACTATTTTAAAACACGCCTTTTAAAACGTTATTCCATTTCAGCTCATGCGCCAGGCAGTAGCCTGTCCTTCTATGGTACGTATATAGATGGCCCATCACCTCACTTGATGATATGTTCTGTTCTGGCTATTGACATCACAGATGTAATTAAATACATTTCACGAAGCACAGCTGTGAAACAGACTTTCACTTTTGCTACTGTTGACTATCTGCTGACCATGGAGATGGTGGCCCTTTATCAAAATGTTATACTCTTCATGGGAGAACTTGCTATTCCACTGTTTATCATATTGTTACACAGTACTCTAAAATGGAGGGGAAAAAGATATGAGAACTTTTGCACCCCTACCTGACATTTATCTGCACAGACTTAAAAGATATGGTGCCAGTGTGGAAAGACATACATGGTCTTGATATGTGTATTTAGGGAAACTGTCACAGCTAAGGAATATGCAGGGGCAGATGTGTTTCCTTAGGCTCTACTAAACTCTTCCATCCCCCCAAAAAGTGGTGCCCACATAGAGACAGCATGTAATGTCTTTGCACAGTATTGCACAGCTAAGTATCATAACTGTTATATATACTATCAGGGAAGCATACCCTCAGGTCATGTGTAGCACAGCATACAGGCATATTCATGGATATGTTTTGCTGTTACACAAATAGTACAGTACAGCACAAAGGCACAATTTCCTCTACCAAGGCAAGAAATGAGTCAGTAATACCAGAGATGATTTGCTAAAGATCAGGCAAATGTTTGCATCTGCTAAAGAAGTGTCGTGGAGGTACACAAACATAAGTATTCTGGGGCCTACATGTGTGTTGCTTAAGCTTTCACAGTGCTTACAGTTCCTATTATCCTTCACAGCAGCAGGAACACAAAGGACAGCAGGAACTAGTCACAGACACTTGCAAGAAAAAATGTTGCTTTATTGTCAGGTACCATCCACTAGGTATATGTGGTATCCACTAGGTACCATCCACTAGGCACACCTTGCCACACCCTTAACTACTTGCATTCAGTACGCTGACGACACCACTATCATTTTCTCTGCCACAAACCAAGCTGACCTTCACCTTACCAACCCCAAAAAGACATTCACTACTATTGAGCAAATTCCAAACACTGTCCTCTTCTTAAACCTAAAACTAAACTTCTCCTCTTCTCTCTCTCACCTATCTCCCCTATTCCTTTCACAATTACTTCTCAATGGCACCCTTATCTCTCCTTCTCCCAACCAAACAAAACTATAACAAACTATTGAATTTTACTATATACAATTTTTTTTGATTAACTCCTTAATAAAAGCAACTAATAAAAAAACTAGTTCTCTTTTTATGAAGCAAGAACTACCATCGCAAGAACACATCTTATCTCCACTTTTATATAATGCCCCATTTTTTCTAACCTAACTAATCTAAACATTACATTAATAAGCACAGCAACAGCAACAACAACAATGCAGATTTGACACTGCCTCTCCATATAAAACACATCACTGTCTGACTCTCTCTAAAAACTGATGGCTGGAATTACCCCACCACCTAATCTAGTACTATCAGCTTACAATGCCCACAAAGCCTTTTTACCACTGAAAAAACATACATGCTCTCCACCCTTATAAAACCCCTACAACAACTTAAAAGCCTACCCTAATAAAATACTGATTCAAACTTCTCTTTCTAAGAATAGCAGGTGTGACCATATTTTCCTCAGTTGGTAAGATAAAGAACCAACTGCCTGCCTCAGACATAGCCCACACTTCCATTACACTATTTAAGACTACTCTTTCTTACTAAACACTGGCTTTGCTCTTGCATCAATCCCAGTTGATCTAGCTCTCTATGACCCTCCTATTCCTCCTCCTCCTTCTCTCATACATTCTCCCAAATATATTTTTTTTTTTTTTTTTTTCTTTTTCGACTAAAACTATATATGCTCTAATCTAATAACTCTCATTTTTTTTTTTTTTAATTTTTCTCTTCTCTTCCTCTCTTACCACATCTGTACTTAAATAATTTTTCTTTCTATCCCTTTTTTAAACTTTTGAAATTGTTGCTACTGCCTTTTCTTATTTGTTACTTATATCCATATTTGACTTTATAACCATGTGATATTTTTGTATGTTCTGTTTTGTAACCATGTTAGTAGTAGAGAGCTTTCTCGGGCCTCCACTGAAAATGGACTTGTATCCAGTTGGACTTGCCCGGTTAACAAATGTAAAATAAAATAAAATAATAAATAAATAAATAAATATCAACTACTAATAGCTGTAATGACCAGTCTGCCCAACCCCCACACAACAATGAACATCACACAAGACGTAGTATAGCAAATGTTTTAGGAGTCAAAAAATGTATATGCTCTCAGAAAATTGCTATATCAGTGAGAACTGAACCCCTTTATGTCTGGCCTACAAGCAGGTGTTGATTGCATCTAGACACATAGAAATAATAAATGCATTGCATTTCAGTGTGCTATCTCATGGACTCTCCATATGTAACCTGCCTTGAATGTGTTCACAAAGTAAAACACTTTCTCACTATCAGCATGGATTTATCTTTAAAGAAAAACAATGTAAGGAAAATCAGTACAACCTGCATATGTTCAAGAAAATCCTCAGACAAAGGCTTAGTAACTTATGGTCAAAATTCTTTGCAAATACACATACCTGTCTAACATAAAAGCTAAGCTTAGAAGTCCTGTTTTCAAAACTTTCAACAAGCACTGATAGCTGCTCTTAAGCAATCCTCTGTAGAGCTATGAAGGCCATAGAGGAAGCAGAAGCTTTTATCAAGCTATTTTAAAGCTTCTGGAGTGGCAGACATCCTAATGAGGCATCACCTAATGAATGTTCCTGAAACTTTGCTGAGAGGTTCGTTCACCTACATGCACTCTGATGAACATCTGTGAAGTACAGTGAGCATAAATGGCCGGATCTATGAGACATGCAGACAAACTCAACATGCATACCATAGTTCTGTGAATAGTAAACTGCTGAATGGTTATGACTTCCCAGGGCGCTAATAATGGCACAGCCACCTGGAGGGGCAGCAAGGAAAATAGGAATTTTATTTATTTGCTACATAGAGACCATCAGGTGCACCTGATGCAGACTCCTATGAGGGGTCCCAATAAAAACTGGATGCCTGGTACAGTTCTGTCATGGTGCTGTGTGATGCCACTAGCAAGACTAACTCTAGTAAGCAGTGCCAGCACCACTGCACCTACCCGAGGAGCCACCACCCTGACCTGCTTCATCAGTGGGAAGAAAAGGTCAGAGAAAGGGCACATGAGATACACTGCAAACACGTTTTATGCTTAATTGTATTTAAATTGCCTGATAAAAATACACATGTTGGTATTGAACATGTAATTTATTATTTTTTTATGTTTTTTCTTTTTCTTTTTGCAAGGATGCTATTTTGGAGAACAACCCTCTTTATCAGATAAGAATGGAAACTCTGTAGGCAAAATGGTGTACATGGATGTTATTATTTTTCTTTTCCATTTTCGTATCCCCTACTGACCATCAGTTTCCCAATTCCACCATTTTTTCCATAGTATTCCTGGTACTAACTCCTGGGGCTGGAAATGCACAAATGGTTGGTTGGGTAGGAGAAGTGAAATGGTGCAGTCTGCAGTGTCATAGACAATGCCCTGGAAAGATGGTTTTTTTTGTATACCCTAACCACTTTGAGCTAGTGACATTACATGCTTCACTGCATGTGATGCCAGCTAGCTCTGCTGCCCCCCCCAATGCCATGCTTTTACTAATGCTCTGTCATGTGATTTCAGCATATCCCCATAACCAAGAATGTATCTTCAATACAGAAAGAAACTCCTCTCTTTTGGAGTAGGTGAGCAGGCAAGGCCACCCTTTCTCACCCCTCCCTACCCAGTTTCTTCACTTCTTGAGCCACTAGTCAATGTCAGATCATTTGGGTTGTACAAATGGCTCTATCCCTCTGCACCATGATGCCAGCATGAATGAATTTTTCTTAAAATAATTTTTCTAGTATTCATTATGTAGCTGCCAGTATGTAAGCATACTGTCAGACTGTGTACCTCTACAAATGTTTTGTATTTAGTTATATTGTTGCCAGTTACATATTGCAGATGTGGTTAGTTGCACATATTTTAATATGGGTATATTACAGATGTGGTTAGTTGCACATATTTTAATAAGGATATATTGCAGATGTGGTTAGTTGCACATATTTTAATAAGTGTATATTGCAGATGTGGTTAGTTGCACATATTTTAATAAGGCTCACATATCATAACACTCATAAGTGTCCACTGGCAGTTGTTATACCGGTTGTATGTCTAATAGCTTAATGAGATAACATCTGTTAGGACAGTAACACAAAGGACTCCACGTGTGGCACTATTCTTCATACAGCTAGAGGCAGGACAAATGACACAGGTACACTGTACACCAGCATGTTATAATTATGACACTGGCCTAGCTGATAAACTGCACTAATAAATTAATTAGTGCACCAGTGAGTGTAATTACCTACAATAACTGAGCACTCTGCATAACAAGGTATAGGTTTCAGTTGGGAGGCCATGTTTGTGTAGGAGGGAAGATGTGTGTGTGTGGTTATCATGAATACTCAATTTATTTAGGTAGTGCTTAAATTGTATGTGTTGTATGGGTAGAATATACTGCAGTTTTAACTTATTTTTAGGTTGTGGATCCATTTTGTTTGTTGGGTGTGGAGCCATGAACAGCACATTTCACATGCTTCAGTCATGTAGCTCTAAGTGGTAGTAATGGTTTCCCAATTCATGTACACTGGTATTGATATATTTAATTAATTTCATGTGTTCTGCTTGGCAATGCTTTAGTATAGGGTACTTGTACGGGGTCCACAGATATGGTAGTCCATACATAGGTCATAACTTTTGCCGCACGCCTCCTACTACACCTGAGAATACTGAAAGGTACTGGGACAAGTCACACTGCACACATGTCTGCACTTCATATCAAAGGATAAGACTATAATGCATATAGGCAGAAGATTGTGATATTTCATATTCACATATCATGTGCAGAATTGTAATGTTTGTTTCTTTCCTCCCCATCCTTTTTTTTTTTTTTTTTTTTTGCTATTGTATTTCCCTCCAATTATTTTGCTGTTATCTCCAATATCTGTCATGTCAGGCCTTTCTCCCCTTCTGTGTCTGACAGTCACTCACTGAGAACACCATTGTACCCTTTGGTAGTACTGCCATAGGTGTGCACTTTGTTACACACAAGGAGTTGGTGGTGCCTGTTAGGGAGTTGATTGACCAGTGGCTGGAAACCTGCATCAGCCGCATGGAGAGGGTCCTCATGTTGGATCAAACATCACATTATTGCCTGGATTTGTTTTCACCACCCTAGACTGGACCCAGTGAGAAGGGTGATCAGGATGCTGACTGACCTGTCCTAGGTGTGTCACAGGCAGCACAGTTAAAGAAAGATTTGGACACCCTATCCACTATAATGCCATTCCCTTTCTTTGGATGTCAAGTCCCTCCACTGTTGGGTTGCCCAATTTTCCCTGTCACTACTATCCTTCCATTATCTGTATGCCTAAAATGCCAATGTCAGTCTTTGTATTGTTTTTATATTTGTATAGCCCTGCTTCTAAATCTGACTTTTTTTCATTTTACACTTACATGCCTCCCCATCTTTCTTTCTACAAAAAGAAAACGTGCCTTTCCTAGAAAAATATGTGCCCTTCCTCCTCAGCAGAGCAGTTAGGGCAAGATGGGCAACTGCCCCAGGTGCAAAATGTTAAAGGATGTGATCGACCATCCATTATCCCAATCACTCTTTAATGCAATAAAAGCTGGTATTGTATTTGCTGTCAAACCTGAGTGCTATAGCACTCTATGTGTGGTCTAAACTGTAGAAATTGCTTGCCACACTGTAGCAAGCAGTTTGCTACAATTTTAAAGTAAAAATCTTTTATTGTAATTAAAACCTGAGTGCTGTAGTGCTCTGTTCAGGCATAATATAAACCATAGTAACTGTTTGCTACATTTGTAGTAAGCAATTTGCTACAGTTTATAAGAAAAAAGTTTTTTTTTTATCTAAACCTGAGTGCCGTAGCACTCTGTGCAAGCAGGGTTTAAACTGTAGCACTGTTTGTTTAATTTGTAATAAGTACTTTGCTACAGTTTAAAAAAAAAAAACATTTTTTGTTACTAAAGTGTGAGGAAGGAGGGTTGAGAGCAGGGCACAGAAACAGGACCTGAATGACTGGGATAGGAGGGAGAGGGGAACGTCCTGCATCTGGCCACTTGGTTGGTGTGCCAGAAGAAGGAAAACATTCTTTTTTTCTCTTCACTTGAAGAGCTGAGGAGATGGGGTGCTAGTTTTTGGGACTAACACAGGGCCATGGTTTAGCCAGTTAAGCTTCTGCTTCCTCACCAAACCTAATCGCATTCCTACATCCCCTGTTTTCTCTGTTTGCTGTACCCCTTTTCCTACTTTCCCATACATCAATTTCCACCCCTCTAAATGGACAAAAGGGAGATGTAAACATTGCTGTGGGACCTTGAAAGTGTCTTATAAGCCTAATGGCATTACTTTATAGAGCATGAGCATGTGTATAGTCACATATTCACAACTTTTATCTAATCTGTCTGAGTCACATTTCCATCATTCTCTGGTTCTCTTCAGGAACTGCCAGTACCATGGGCAGCCAGGGCAGATTTTCTAATCTGTGGAAATGTGGGCTGAGAAATTCCAACTAGATATTTGATAACTTGCTTTGGGCCACATATTGTTAGAAGGTATATACACAGTAGCTTTAACATGGTTGTGCTAGGCATGTTAATGAATCCCAAGGCATATGTCAACATGACAGGCAAAAATGACAACATAAAAAAAATGTCAGCTACACTGATAGTGGAAACTTTGAAAACATTGTAATTTGTTATATTTTTCTTATCTCTTGTAAAAGTTTAGCTTTCTGTCAAACCATTGAAATCCAGCATCTATAACTGCATCCACACTGTTTTGAAAGGAGCTTGTAATCACAAAGATAAAGGTTGTTTAGCTTTATTCAGATTTCCCTTCTAGTGTTACCAGCCATTACAAAAGAATCTATGTATGCTGCTTACCAAGATACAGCAGTAGATAGACTGAGGACTTTGAGCTGAAAAGGGCAGGTGCTCTCCACCTTGTTGTCAAATACAAGATTAATTGAAACAATGGCCAAAAGCAGCCATACATGCTTATCTTTTATTAGAGGTCAGTCACTTCCTGATGTGTGAACAATCAGATTGTCAACAGTGAAGTTCTTACTTAACACGATAATAACGAATGCAGAAAATGTTCTGATATGCCTCACAGTGGATCATATGAGCATAATCTACTGACAGTTAACAACATTACCAGCACTCATCTGTCTCTAAAAAAATGTTTAGAAAGTTTTCACATCTATGCACTTATATCAGCAGAGTAACAAACCTATAATTGCATATTTTTATATGCTTCATGTGCTGGTCATCTTATTCCACCTTCTTTGTTATGAAGTGGTGAATTTCATGTCTGTTGTAAATTTTGGAGCATACGGGAGCACTCCAGCATGTTTAATACACTGCCATGTACACAGGATCTATGTTTCCTAGCTATGACACAGCCTGTAAGCTTGCACAGAGACTGCTAAGAACATGCTTTAACTGAAGGTTTCTCTGGAAGTCTATTCATGGCAGATTTTATTTAGCCCTTACAGACTTTTGCATCAGCATAAGTCTAAGCTGCTTTGTCCACTTAATTCACAGGAGGCCAGTAGATGAGTTACACTTGTTTGATAAGGAGATATTGTGAAATAAGGGTATGGATCTACACATTGTCACCTGCATATGTTAAGTATATATGACTGGTCATAGCAGTGTGGCAGCTCCAGATGCATTCTGTTTTTGTAGAGTGCATTTCTTGAGTTTTAGCCTAGAGTGGAATCAACAGTGTTGTTTACTCTTGACCTGTATGGAGAGTTATCATGTTTTGATTTGGTGTAACTTAGGAAAGTAAGAACCAAAGGGTACAAGATTATATTTGGGAAACCATAGTCTCCGTTGGTTATGGGGGGAGAAGTCCTTTCAGATTCTTGGATGCAGAGACCTGCATATGAACTTGACTAGTATATACAATTCTCAAAGATATGGAGAACTATGAGAAAAGCAAAGATGGCTTAAACAGTGAAAAATATATGAGAAATAATCTTTACCTCTGACTCTTTGAGGTCTTAGAGGAAAAGTAAAAAAAAAAAACTGAGCTCTGTGGTACACCACTGGTAACCTTTTGGCTTTCAAAAGTGGTACCTGCGACTTTAATGAAATGGTTTCTGTCATACAAGCAGTTAGATATTCACTGCACATTATTTATTTTTGTATTTATTTATTTATTTATGTATTTATGTATTTATTTATTTATTTATTTTCCATTTGCTTACCGGGTTAGTCCTACTGGACATAAGGTGACCATTTTCAGCAGAG
Source organism: Protopterus annectens (assembly GCF_019279795.1). Lineage (NCBI taxonomy): Eukaryota > Metazoa > Chordata > Ceratodontiformes > Protopteridae > Protopterus > Protopterus annectens. The sequence goes on along the minus strand of NC_056729.1, from coordinate 400,562,523 downwards.
GCCCGGGGAGAAAAGCTCCAATTACATAGTAAAAAATTATAAAAAATAATAAAAATAATAAAAAAAAATGATATAAACATAGCTATTTTGTACGAAGAGCATAGAACGTATAAAAGGAGTAAAAATCAGAGTTTTGCATTTGATGCAGCAGGCTATTGAGAAACAATTAAACAAGATATTATAGAACAAATACAGAATTGCTTGAACATAAATTCAAAAAGTAGCTTCTACAGACAAACAGGGTCATAAACTAGAAATCATAACTATAAAGGTGGCCTAAACAACTGGTTCACAGTACTATGCAATAAGTGAAACTACATAGTACACCTGTGATCTAGTGATGTTGAAAGTCAGGAACAGGTGAAATTAGTCTAGTTCTGTACAGGAACATATCCAAGTTTTGACTAGGAGATTTTTTAGTAGGGATTTGAAAGTATTTTTACTATTTAGACATCTAATGTCAGGGGTAGAGAGTTCCAGGCCTTAGCAACTGCATAGGAATAAAGAGATTGGCCTGAGCTATGTAAGCAATTGGTAACAGTAGGACGGTATTGGAATATCTCAGTTGATGATCAGTATTATGGGAAGTGAGCAGACCAGAGATGGCAGGTATTTTATTTGGTTGGTATAGCAGTTGATGGGTCAGGAAAAGTTGATTGTAACTTAGTAGGTTAGGGAGTTCTAACCATCGTGGTTGTCTTAGGGAGAGGCAGTGATGAGAACAAAACTTATCATTGATTGCAAATTTTGTAGCAGGTAGATAGTTTCAGAAGGACAGATTTGTTTAGGTTATTTAGAATTGGGGAAGCATATAGTAAAGTGGAGAGTGGATGGGTACGAGAGAAAATGATTTGGGATTCCTGTGTGAGGAAGCTCTTGCAGCAGTAGAGTGAACCTAGTTTTTTATGAACTTTGATAATTGTTAGTGTTATATGTTAGTCAAATTTTAGGTTTCGGTCAATAGTTATACCTAATAGCTTGGCTTGGGTTACTGGTGTAATAAGTGCATTGTTGGAGGATGTTATTGAGAATGGCGAGGAGGGGTAAATGTTTTGGATGGGTGGAAGATCATGAGTTGGGTCTTAGATGTGTTTAGTATGCATTGGGAGGAATTTAGCTATTTTCTATAGTAGTGAAGGCTTCCTGGGTTCACTCTTGGAGTAACTGTAGAGAGGGGGCTGAGCAAATAAGGGTGGTGTCATCAGAATATTGTACTATATTAGTTTGTTGGGTAGCTGAGGAGAGGTTATTGGTAAAGATGGAAAATAGTAAGGGACCAAGAATGGATCCTTGTGGAACACCTTGTCCCAGTGGGAGAAGAGGGGAGAGAGAGTTATGCCATTTAACAGCTTGTTGCCGGAGGGACAGATCATTTTTAAACCACAGTAGAGAGGAGTTATCCAGATTGAGCTCAGAGAGAGTCAGTAGTAATTTGCAGTGGGATACCATGTCAAATGCCTTTGACAGGTTTAGGAAGACAACAGATACTGAGTTACAGAGATTTCTTTGTTGGTTGACATGGTCAATAAAGGATATAAGTGCAGAGGTGGTACTATGGTTTGGCTGAAATCCATGTTGGGAATTTGCCAGCAGGTTATATTGAAGAAGATGATTCAGTAGTTGGGTTTGTACACATTTTTCTAAGATTTTTTATAGGGAGATAGTATAGCTATGAGGCGATAATTACTAAGTTCTGTCAAGGATCCATCTTTGTGTAGGGGGATGACATAAGAAATTTTCCAGAGAGAGGGGACAGTGTGTTCAGCTATGTATCTATTGATGAGTATGAAAACAGGGTAGGCGATGGCAGAGGCGGCAATCCTGAGGTGATCAGTGAGGAGTTTATCAGCAGCAAGAATGGTGGGTTTCAATTTGTCAAGGTGTTTATTAGAACTGGTTTTAGAGAGAATTGGGTGTTGGTCTTATGGTGACAGTTTTGTATTTTGAAGGTATTTGTAGGTAGTGGTGAAATTGTTGAATAACTTTTGGATGGAGGAGGAGATGAAATAGTCATTAAACTGGGTGGCAATATCATTGTTATCACCCTCAGTGTTAGGGTTTGTGGAGGTGATTTTGCCTGGTTGGAGAATGTGGTTGATTGTGGACCAGAATTTCTGTGGATTGTTGTAGTGAGTGTTTTGTAGCTGGATATAATAACTTTTTTTGTCATTATGTATTTTTTTTTTTTATTTGTTTCTGAGCTCTAGGACGTACTGTCGATTTGTACTTGTTTTGTTGGTACGCCAGTTTGCCCAAGCTATGTCTTATTGTTTGAGTAGGGATCTTGTGTCCTTTGAGATCCAGGGGCTGGGTTGGTTTTAGTATGAATTATATGTTGTGGGGCCATAAGATTAAGGATACCTAAGAAGGTAGTATTAAAGTACTCCATGGCTTCCTCTAATGGTAGAGTTTTAAGAGGTCACCATTTTTTTAAGGTGTTGATGAATTGGTCGAATTTTTGGAACTACGGATAAAAAGTAGGATAAAGGTTTTATGTGTTTTGTGTGCTGTCTTAGTATGAATGTGGGTAGGTAATCACTGAGTGAGTCAGGTAACATACGAGATATATTGGCAGATGAAAGCTTGTTGGTTAGGATCTAGTCTAATATGGATTCCTTTTTGGTGGATTTGTCTATACGGGTGGGGGTTTGGATAAGCTGTGTGAAGTTAAATAGGTTTAAGTGGTACTTAATGTGGGATGCCGTGATAGAGGCCCAATCAATGTTGAAGTCCCCCAGGATAAGTGTCTCCTGAGGGAGGCTGGTGGAAGTCCAATGTAAAATGGACTGTAGAGTGGCAATATTGTCTCCTGGTGGTAAGTAGACACCTATAATGTTGAGTTGTTTCTGCTGGTTTCATTTTATATTTGCAAACAGGGTTTCTGCATAGCCGAAAGTGGGGATATCTTTATGTATTTGTTGAAGAGTAAGGTTGTGCCTGTAAAGCAGGGCAATGCCTTAAAAATATTTTATATATAAGGATTTATATTCAGATTTACAAGTTTATCCATAACACCTGTACGGGGAATAGTGTCAAAAGCCTTGGACAGGTCTAGATAAGCTGTATGCACTGCATAACCATTATCCACTGCTTTGGTTACTTTTTCAAATAAACTAATGAGGTTAAAGAGACAAGACCTTCCTTTGAGAAAGCCAAATTGATGATTTTCAATGTTCACATTAATGAGGTCTGAGACAATGCACTCCATATCTTTACATTTGAGGCTAGTGGGAGTAATGAGTCTACAGTTATCAGGGTCTGCGGTTGGGCCACCTCTGTGTAATGGCTTAGATTAAAGAGGTTAAGTAGGGCTTCAAGAAGGCCATATTTGGCACTGATAATCAGGCAACCTAGTATATTATCAGGAAAATGGATGAGGAGCTCTTAACTTTTCAGAGTGCTGAGACAACTTGTTACATATAATTAAAGGGATGAGCAGCTTATGGAATCTGTGAAACAACTGTTATTGTGGGTGGAGTAAAATTTTCACTAAATTTGTTAGCTAGTATATTAGCTATTTCCTTTGGGGCCATACATTGTACTACTTCTGTAGACTAGCTCCAAACATTGTTGGGGGTTAGTTCTTAACTTCCTCACATAGTTTCAGCATGCAGTGTGGTAGAAAAACCCAGAATGTTTCACAACAGCCTCAGATTACTGGCACTGGCGGTATCCTTGTTAAAGCCAACTTTCAATATGGATACTAACTCGGGAATGACTGGTAGCAGCTGGGCTACTGTTGCATTCATGGCATGTTTGTCAGTACTGCCAATATTGGTAAATGTTAAAGGTCTCTAGTCAGTAGACTGGGCAATATTTTTATCCAGATGATATTGATAAATGGCATAATAAATATGAATTTGGGAAAGGGCCACTGCTAATGATGCATCATTATAGCCTTCAACAACACTGTGTAAAACAAGGGTGAGTCAGAGTTATGCTAATGAGGCAATGCTGAGGTCTTTCTTGTTGTGGCCACAGTTATCTTTGAATCACATTTTCTCACATTTTCATAAACTGACCTATCTGAGGTAGGTGGTTTACATGACTGGTGATGATATTTCTAAATAGCAGGGTCCATGCCTTCACACATCAGCATATTACATGCTACAATATTCCAGTGTCAGGGCTATTTTATGTCTCCCACAAAGTTTATGGCTCTCAAGACACTAAGTCCAAAATCAAGGGGAAAAATAAAAGCTAGCAGAGGCAGAGATCTTGAAATCACAGACAGTTTTTAAATGTTGGTACTACTGACAAATAAACTTGCAAGACTAACAATTAGACTAACCTGCATTTTCTTAAGTAAAAGAAGTCTGTAGCTATAATGGCTGTCATTATTTACTGGCTATAATCCTGAATATTTTCTTAAAAAAAATCAATGATTTTAGTCAGAAAAAAGCAGCATTTGAGCCAAGCAGGGACAAATCAGGGACACTTGACAGGTATGTTCAAATTGCTTACATCAGTAAACTTGTGCAGGCTTATAATCATATGGCCAGACACATACCTAGAGCAGGTTGAAGGGGACAGTTGCCATGTGCACGAGCTTAGTGATTACGATTTCCAATGCCAATTAGGCAGAAGTGCAGTACCGGCAATCATTACCTGCATTCATTCATTTAAATAGCCAAGCAGGCTGCTAAACTAAGTGACTGCATGTGTGTGCATTAGAGAAACACAGAGTTGGCTATGCAAGTGTAGCAGGAAGCTCGCTAACACTCTTTTCCTTTTTTTGCAGTGGGTATGAGGAGCAGAGGATTTTTTCTTGGTGTTCTGTGTTAGGGGAATTTTCTTTTTTGTTGCTCAACTTTGGGTTGAGAGGGCACCATTTCTGGGGACTAACCAAGATACAATTTCAGGTAGTTATGGCTCTGCAAGTAGCTAACTTTGTCATAGGAAATAATTTTCATATATAACAATTCAGTTCCTCAAAAGAGCTGAATGGACTAGAACTGCCCAGTCAGATAAAAGTTATTTTATCTGTTCTTTGTTTGGAGCCTTTTCTACAACAGAGTTAGCCTATCCTCAGTGAACCACTAACGTGGCACTCTCCTGCAATATCATTTTGTTCTCCTAATGTGTCCTTAATAAATGAGTGCCAACAACGGAACAAGCATGGTGTCTCTGTCTATATGCTTTTCCAAAAGCTGGAATTAACTGCCCTCAGAACTTTTATACTCCTCCCTGCCAAAGACCTTTTTAAAACTTCCCCAAGAAGCTGACTTACTCTCTTGCAAAACGTGCAGACAGTCATCGGAAATCACGGTGAATTGCGGAAATGTTGACAATTTCGACATCAAAAAGTCGGCATTTTGAATGTGTTGTAAATGTGACCGTTCAATGTTGTCATTGAAGACATTTTATTTCACTTAGGTAATCACTCATTGAAATGTTCACATTTTGATGGTAAACTATATATATATATATATATATATATATATATATATATATATATATATTTTTTTTTCCTCCCCAAAACAGCCCTGCCATACTTGAATGTATCTTTTCTTGGTTATCAACAAACATCAAAATATTAACCATCATATCTGATGATGTTAACATGAACTGGGCAATGATTAACAGTTTGTGTAGCACTTTTTCATGGATCCTGTACAACTTTGTGCAACATATTAAAACCCTGACCTTCTTTAACAAACACCTCACATTCTCTCTCAACCCTGGACTGGATCCTCACAACCAACCCCCCCTCAAAAAAATATTCCAGTCTGGTACACTAGCTAACATTAGTGACAACCACTCAAATTATGCTATTAGAAAGTATAATAAGAACCCATCTGTTCCCCACTATAATAGGGTCAAAATCTAACTAATGTTAGCATCAATTCTTTGAGATGCACTCAAACAAATAAACTGGCATCAGGTAAAGTGTCTTGCACTAGGTGAAGCAACAGAAATCTTCCACAGTTTTCTTAGACATCCTAAATGCCCAAGATCCACCTAAGAAAAAAAAAAAACACATAAAAACTTGCCCTGCAATATTCAAAACACAAGCAGCTAATAAGGAAAAGCAATTCAGCCTGGAAGCAGTGACAGAAGAACCAGAAATCATGGACCTTCTCATACTACAGAACTCAATGAAATTTAGTAAAAAAAAAAAGACAAAAAATATATTTTACTTCACAAGATGACCATGACAAAAAAAAAAACTAAAGACTTTCTGGAACCAGTTAACCATCTCATAAAACCTGACAAATCATCTTAGCTTAACCTTATGCCCAGTGACTATATTATATCCTGCTTTTTCAACTCACACTTCATCAGCCCAACTGAGTCTCTCCTTCAAAACAACTCCAGTAAACCCTCTTACTCATTTCCACTCAAATCCAAACTGACTTTGCGTCTTTCTTACTACAACCTGTCTCAACCACACCCATGAAAAACTTGGCAGTCACAGTCTCCATACTCATCAGTAGGTCCATAACTAAATCCCATGGTTTCAAAATCTGGAAGTAAAGTTGTATATTATCCCTTCATAAAGGTGGCAAATCTAACAATCTTAGTAACGTCATGCCAATTGCCATATTACCTTCAATGCCAAAGATTTTGGAAAAATGAGTTCACTCACAAGTATTACAGTGCCTTTTAGATTAAAAAAAGACTCTCTAGTCCCTCAGCATGGATTTTATCCTAGCTACAACACAACTGTCTTAGTCGTCATCTTCTTTCAGCTGTTCCCATTAGGGATCACTACAGCGGATCACCTGTATCCATTTCTTCCTGTCCTCTGCATCTTGCTCTGTCACACCACCCACCTACATGCCCACTCTCACCACATCCATAAACCTTATCTTAGGCCTTCGTCTTTTCCTTTTACCTGGTAGCTTCATCCTTAGCATCTTTTTCCCAATATACTCAGCATCCCTCCTCAGCACATGTCCAAACCAATGTAATCTTGCCTCTCTGGCTTTGTCTCCAAACCTTCCAACCTGGGCTTACCCTCTAATATACTTATTCCTAATCCTGTCCACCCTCGTCACACCCACTGCAAATCTTAACATCTTTAATTCTGCCACATCCAACTCAAACTCCTGCCGTTTTGTCAATGCCACTGTCTCCAACCCATATAACATAGCTGGTCTCACTACCCTCTTCCTTTTCACTCTTACTGGTACTCGTCTGTCACAAATCACTCCTGACACTCTTCTCCACCCACTCCATCCTGCCTGTACTCTCTTCTTCACCTCTCTTCCACACTCACCATTACTCTGAACTACTGATCCCAAGTATTTAAACTCATCCACCTTCGCCACCTCTACTCCTTGCATCCTCACCATTCCTCTATCCTCCCTCTCATTCACACACATATATTCTGTCTTAGTCCTGCTAACCTTCATTCCTCTTCTCTCTAGAGCATATCTCCATCTCTCCATGGTCTCCGCCACCTGTTCCCTACTCTCACTACAGATCACAATGTCATCTGCAAACATCATAGTCCATGGGGACTCCTGTCTAATCTCATCTCTCAACCTGTCATAGTATCTTTCCTAAATACTGTCACTCTACATTGTAATAACGATCCTTTGGTTTCTAAAACCCTTCTTTATCTCTTAACAACATTCAACACAGTCTGCCATTCTAACTACTCCATAAGCTCTCCGTTCTCCACCTTTCTATTGAATTATTACATTGTTCCATAGCTACCTAATTAAAAGAATACAATATTTCATGTGGCAGACAGCATCCTCCTTGTTTACATAGGCATATCTCAAAACTCTATACTGGGCCTTTTCCTGTGGAATATATTTATCAGTCATCTAAATGCAGTTTCTGACCCTATTCACACATTTAATCTGCAGACAACTCCACCCTTGTTTGCTATTCTCCAGCCATTAATGAAATGCAAGCCAGAACTCAGGAATCATACTCCTTAGTTCGGTGGTCTCAAACACAAATAACCATTGATGTTGTATGTAGACTAGCAAGCTTGTCAAGGGCCAAAATCTCCAAAACAAAAGAACATGCAGGTGGTGTAGCTACAACAATGGTGTAGGCTCCCAACAATATTAAACTGGATATTGTCCTAAATAGCAAACTTCTTGGAGTTACCCAGGACAATATCTTAAAATTTGACCTCCATATCTCAAGTATCATAAACAAATCTCATCAAAAACTATCTACCTTAAACAGAATCAAAGCCTATCTCTCTGAAAAACCCAGAAAGGCTATAGACAATGCTTACTTCTGACCAAGTACACTCTGTGCTTCCCCAGTCTACCCTAACCTTTGTACTGTTTGACGACAAAGACTAGACAAATGTTACAACAAAAAAGCAATGTCTGCCTCCATTCTCTCTAACAAACTCTCCACTGTATTGTTATACATAGAAATAAATGGATGGAATTTCCCAGCTACATTCAATACATCCAGCTGTAGGTAATCTGCTCTTTTCTGCACCATCTGTTCCCCACTATAATAGGATCAAAATCTAACTAATATTAGCATCAATTCTTTGAGATGCACTCAAACAAATAAACTGGCATCAGGTAAAGCGTCTTGCACTAGGTAAAGCAACAGAAATCTTCCACAGTTTTCTTAGACATCCTAAATGCCCAAGATCCACCTAAGAAAAAAAAAAAAACACATCAAAACTTGCCCTGCAATATTCAAAACACAAGCAGCTAATAAGGAAAAGCAATTCAGCTTGGAAGCAGTGACACAAGAACCAGAAATCATGGACCTTCTCATACTACAGAACTCAATGAAATTTAGTAAAAAAAAAAAAAAAGACAAAAAAATATATTTTACTTCACAAGATGACCATGACAAAAAAAAAAAAACTAAAGACTTTCTGGAACCAGTTAACCATCTCATAAAACCTGACAAATCATCTTAGCCTAACCGTATGCCCAGTGACTATATTATATCCTGCTTTTTTAACTCACACTTTATCAGCCCAACTGAGTCCCTCCTTCAAAACAACTCCAGTAAACCCTCTTATCCATTTTCACTCAAATCCAAACTGACTTTGCTTCTTTCTTGCTACAACCTGTCTCAACCACACCCATGAAAAAACTTGGCAGTCCGAGTCTCCATACTCACCAATAGGTCCATAACTAAATCCCATGGTTTCAAAATCTGGAAGCAAAGTTGCATATTATCCCTTTATAAAGGTGGCAAATCTAACAATCTTAGTAACGTCATGCCAATTGCCATACTACCTCCACTGCCAAAGATTTTGGAAAAATGAGTTCACTCACAAGTATTACAGTGCCTTTTAGACTAAAAATGACTCTCTAGCCCCTCAGCATGGATTTCATCCTAGCTACAGCACAACTGTCTTAGTCATCATCTTCCTTCGGCTGTTCCCGTTAGGGGTCGCCACAGCGGATCATCTGTATCCATTTCTTCCTGTCCTCTGCATCTTGCTCTGCCACACCAACCATCTACATGTCCACTCTCACCACATCAATAAACCTTATCTTAGGCCTTCCTCTTTTCCTGTTACCTGGTAGCTTCATCCTTAGCATCTTTTTCCCAATATACTCAGCATCCCTCCTCAGCACATGTCCAAACCAACGTAATCTTGCCTCTCTGGCTTTGTCTCCAAACCTTCCAACCTGGGCTGAACCTCTAATATACTTATTCCTAATCCTGTCCACCCTCATCACACCCACTGCAAATCTTAACATCTTTAACTCTGCCACATCCAGCTCTAACTCCTGCCTTTTTGTCAATGCCACTGTCTCCAACCCATATAACATAGCTGGTCTCACTACCCTCTTGTAGACCTTCCCTTTCACTCTTACTGGTACTCGTCTGTCACAAATCACACCTGACACTCTTCTCCACCCACTCCATCCTGCCTGTACTCTCTTCTTCACCTCTCTTCCACACTCACCATTACTCTAAATTAGTGATTCCAAGTATTTAAACTCATCCACCTTCGCCACCTCTACTCCTTGCAACCTCACCATTCCTCTATCCTCCCTCTCATTCACACACATATATTCTGTCTTAGTCCTGCTGACCTTCATTCTTTTTCTCTCTAGAGCATATCTCCATCTCTCCAGTGTCTCCTCCACCTGTTCTCTACTCTCACTACAGATCACAATGTCATCTGCAAACATCATAGTCCACAGGGACTCCTGTCTAATCTCGTCTGTCAACCTGTCTTAGTATCTTCCCTAAATACTGTCACTCTACAGTGTAATAAAGATCCTTTGGTTTCTAAAACCTTTCTTTATCTCTTAACAACATTCAACACAGTCTGCCATTCTAACTACTCCATAAGATCTCCATTCTCCACCTTTCTAATGAATTATTACATGGTTCCATAGCTACCTAATTAAAAGAATACAATATTTCATGTGGCAGACAGCATCCTCCTTATTTACATAGGCATATCTCAAAACTCTATACTGGGCCTTTTCCTGTGGAATATATTTATCAGTCATCTAAATGCAGCTTCTGGCCCCTATTCACACATTTAATCTGCAGACAACTCCACCCTTGTTTGCTATTCTCAAGCCATTAATGAAATGCAAGCCAGAACTCAGGAATCATAATCCTTAGTTTGGTGGTCTCAAGCACAAATAACCATTGACGCTGTATGTAGACTAGCAAGTTCGGCAAGGGCCAAAATCTCCAAGACAAAAGTACATGCAGGTGGTGTAGCTACAACAATGGTGTAGGCTCCCAACAATATTAAACTGGATCTTGTCCCAAATGGCAAACTCCTTGAAGTTACCCGGGACAATAATTTAAAATTTGACCTCCATATCTCAAGTATCATAAACAAATCTCATCAAAAACTATCTACCTTAAACAGAATCAAAGCCTATCTCTCTGAAAAACCCAGAAAGGCTATAGACAATGCTTACTTCTGACCCAGTCCACTCTGTGCTTCCCCATTCTACCCTAACCTTTGTACTGTTTGACGACAAAGACTAGAGCAATGTTACAACAAAAAAGCAATGTCTGCCTCCATTCTCTCTAACAAACTCTCCACTGTATTGTTATACACAGAAATAAATGGATGGAATTTCCCAGCTACATTCAATACATCCAGCTGTAGGTAATCTGCTCTTTTCTGCACCAATCATTAAAGTGTCCTTCCCTAATCTCACTGGTGAAATGGTATTATCCCATAACAGAACACTGCTCTAAAGACAAATTCCTTGCCTGCCAAGACAATAATCTTGACATGAATACTAAGATTCACCTCCTGAGCTTTGCTCTTGAAATGAATTTCTTGCCATGCATGTCTTAAACACATAATAAGCAGGTTATGATCAGCAACCTTGCTGCCAGAATCCCATTTTTGCATCGTGATGTAGAGTTCTGCTAAAGCTTTGCAACATTTTTTTCTTTTTTTACTATAGTATTGTAAGATATGCCAGTTATTGTTAACTACATCAACCATTTTTGTACTCCTGCTGGTTTAGTTTCCAGGCCTCTACTGTCAGATTTATGAGTTAACACAAGTAAACAAATAAGTAAACAAATGCATAAAATGCATTGCCTTTTCTCTTAGGTATTTATCTTTATGTGCATTCTCACACAGATCCTCTAACTTTGCACACAAGAACATATGAAATCTTGCCTAAAGTTTATAGGCTCAGATTAGTACGAGGTTTATGGCATAATGGCCATTGAGAAGCTTAACCACAGACATATTGGAATTTATATATAATACTGCAATCATTTAATTATTTTTAAAGGTGTATGGGTACAGACACTGCTTTGGGTGAGTAGGAGTTAATTCACAAGGTGAAGAAGATGTTAGACAAGGAACCCTTTGTGTCTGATACTGTTGATAGAAATTTATGAGGCTAATTGTATTCACATGTGTTAGCTCTCACGTCTATTCCTACAGTTACAAATTGTAAGGTATCTTTTATGGCCTAGATGTAAGGCCTAGGTCACATTTCAGAAGATGATAAGACTGAGAACAGGGATGATTATTTTAACTTGAATAATAAAGGCTTCAGTGCCAATCAGTTTTCCCCTTTTAGTTCAGGTTCATGTTCAGGTTCTTAAGTGCCTAAGCCAAAGCACTATACATGCATCATTCAATAACAAATAATAAAACAATAATAAAACAACATATATAAGATTGGAATGCAATCAATAAGTTATAAATAAATTAAGAGTAACATATATTAGTGGTTAATAATAAGTTAAGTCAAATAAATGTACTTTTAAGCCCCTTTAAATCTAGCCAAAGTAAGCGTATCCTGGAATCAACCCAGGAGAAAGTTCCACAAAATGGTCCTTGATAACTGAAAGTGTGGTTGCTAGAAGATTCAAGATTGTATCATAGAACCACAAGACGACCCTCGAAAATGGTTCACAATGTACAGTTTGGGTTATGCTGATGTAAACAGTCTTTTTGTCATTAAGAGCAAGACAGACTAAGGCAAGGATATTGTAAATAATCCACTCTGTTTCTGGAAGCCAATGCAGATCCCATACAATAGGGGTAATGCAGTCATGCATTTAGGCTCCTCTAAGCAAATGACCTGCAGACATGTTGTTTTAATTGTACTCTAGCAAGCTTGCTATCTAGATGACTAGCATCTATAAAATATGCAAATGAAATGGCACAAACCTAAGCCATCCACTAGCATATCGGGAGCGATGCTCAGGTAAAATTTAAGTAATAATCGCTAAGCTTGTATGGGGTCTTGAACCATTAGCATATTAATCTCCTATGAACCTATGAACCTATAAAGGGAATTACAGTAATTTTAATGGGAAGAAACTAAGGCAGAAACTACAGTTGAAAGTTCATTAGGAGGAATAAGGTTTTTGATAGGCATGATGTTCCACAGATGGAAACAGATAGATTTAACGACATCTGAAATATGATCCTTGAGTGTCAGCCTGTCATTAGCAATCATGCCAAGATCACACACCTTTGACACAAATCTGCCTTTGTCTCCATGGCAGGAACTATCTGGTGACAAAATAGGCAGAGAAGAGTCCTTTAAAGACACATAAAATAATAATGCTACAGTCGTTGGGATGTTGTGTTTAAGCCTGTTGCTGACCATCCAATCATGGATGTGTCCCAAATCTTATGTAGGGAAAGTAAGGGCCAACAAAGAATCCTAAGGGCACAAGAGGTAAAGTAAAGTTGTATGTCATCAGCATAGCAATGGTATTGCAAACTTCATGAATGATCAATGTCACATAACAGCAGTAAGTAAACAGTAAGAGAATCATAGTAGGCTAAGAATGGATCCCTGTGGCACTGGACAGACCAGTGTAGGGGAGGATTAACCCTTGACACCAGCCACTGGGTATGACCTGACAGATTAAAAGAAAACTAGTGAAGGACTGATCTAGAGATGCCACAGAAGTGTTTCATCTGATCTAAAAAAAATAGAGTGGTCCATACAAATGACCTTTCATGTTACAATTATACCTTCTGATCAAAGGAAAGATTTCCATCTATATTTTATTAGTGCCTTAACCACAGATTCTGCTTTAACTGACTGACTTCTGTGAAACTGGCATCAGAACTATTGTGACTTCCCAAAGGGGTATATGCTGCATCTGGCATTGTTAAATGCTAGACTAATGTTTTTTTAAAAGGAATGGGCTATATCTAACTCATGCTGAAATACCAAGATATATTGTTAGGAGAAGAACAACTGCATTAAAATGGTAGTCATCAGCAAACTTGCTGGTATGGAACTTGTGGGTACCAATCAGTTATCAGGATGAAGAAATCTGAAAGAGGAGGACTGGGTATAGAGCCCTGTTAGACCCCACTGGTTATTGTGACCAGCATGGTGAATTGGCTACCCTCTCATTGACTGAGGTCTTCCCAAGACTGATCTAGAAATCTGGCAGATAATGTAAATATTAAACATGAGTTCACAGAGTTTATCTATAACTTCTATGCCTGCAAGATGGAGTCCAACATTTTTGTGAGACTGTGATAAATTATGTGTGCTGGCAACTTCTTGTACAGTACAGCTTTAACTTCTATAAAAAAGCTGACATAGTTTAAAGCTGTATTGCACTGTACCCAAAAATACAAAAATTCCCAATACTTTTCCTATCCAATGCCACCAGTTTCCTTTCACAACTCTGTAGATGATACAAGCAAAATTGATTGGGTCATTAGTTCCCTGGATCAGTTATAGGTCCTTCCTTAGTCACTGTAATCTAGTGCAACATTCTTGGGACCCAAACCTGTGGAGAGACAATATAAGTTGTGCAGGTGTCTGCAATGTTCTACTTAATGTTGTTCTTCTTTCAGCTTTTCCCGGGTAGGGGTCGCCACATCGGAACTCCGGTCTGCTAATGATTGGCAGCAGATTTTTATGGTGCCGAGGTGCCAACTCAATGCCCAACCTTCAACGAAACACACCCATTCTATGCATGTCTTTTGAATGCCACTCGACCGCAGGGAGGACATGCAGACTCCACACAGAAGGTGCTGCAGCCGAGAATCAAACGGGAGAGCCTCTTGCTGCGAGGCGACAATGCTACCTGATGAGAAAATAACTGGAGATAGTGTCAATATTGTCTAGGCCTACAGAGTGGATGTTTCTAACCTTAGACAAAGTCACTTCTATTTCTAAAGGTAATGTTTGGTGGGTTACTCACAGGGTACAGCAGTGAAGTAGTCACATGCAAATGTATGCTAAAATTAGTGCTAAATTTTCTTGAAAGGATGTTACCATCATACTTCTCAAGTGTACCTCATTACGAGGAACGTACCTCATTTGGGGTCTTAAAAAGTTCATGTTCCTCGAAGTCCCTTATTGAAAGGGTCTGACACACATTCTCTGTTAGAAATTTTTTAACTGATATCCATGGTAAATAGAAATGAATCATGTTAATTCATTAAATGATCTTTTTTGTAATACCAGCATATTTCAACCATCCTATGACCTTCCTAGATGAAGTTGTTAGTAAGCTGTTAGTATGCATTCCACATTTTGCCCATTTGTTCCACATTATGAGCACTAGTTTTCCTCATTTTGGTGATGAAAGGTTGAGAGCTATGGTTACCATCATCTTGGTTTAGAGTGTACCATTGACCTCTAATACACTGCGGTCTTGGGAATTATCCCTAATTTTCATCAAATGATTATAAAAGGTTTATACCTCTTTTGATCTGTTAGTGAGATAGAGTTCACAGACCTTGGTTTTGCAATTTATTTTTGGTTGACCTGTGTCTGGTTTCATTTGAAAGTGGCGAGATTCATTCATATTTTGATAGCAGCTATTCTTCTTTTTTAAGGTTTGCTTTTTTGAAAAATATCTACCACTGAGTTTTGTTTTAAGATCTTCTATCATACTTTAAATCCCATAGAGATATTATTTATGCACTGAATAAGGATATTAAGGTTGTTATAGAATTGTTCAGTTGTATTTTGCTATAGTCAACATTACTGAGGATATGATTCTAATTTGTGGGGGTAAGGACCTCACTTATTTTGAGGTAGACCCACATACAAAATCCCCAGGAGTGATGTTTTCCACACAGGACTGAATGGGGTTTGGTGGACAATAATCCTGTGACATGGTCTAATACTTTGAGTTTATAAGTTTAAGGAGGCACTGTGATATTTGTTAATAGAAGTAGGTTTGCTCCAGTTAACTGTCTGTCAAAAGTATTCCCTCAAAATTAATACATTCATCTGCATTGTCAATTCTTCAGGTTTGGTAAAATATTCATTGCGTTCCTCAGGGGGCAATGAGGTGGTCCAAGAACTGATAATTATTTATTTAATTGTTAACTGGATGACTCAACTGGACACAAGAGTCCGTTCCCAGGGGCAATATGAGAGCGCTGTATGGTTATGTGATTAGCTCAGTCATACAATAGGCAAATGGAGGCTGGAGAAATTAAATGCTCATTGCCTGAATCCTCTGGGCTATCATATATTATATTCAATATTATTGTGATATTTAGTGTTATTAAGTATTGAAAGGGTTCTTATCATCTCAGCCTTACACCCCTAGTTGAGTTGTCTTAAAGTGCTATACGCAGGAATATTGGAGATGTTGTATAGGTCCTTGAATCCATATTTTAGTGGTGATACAACATAGGTTCATAGGTTGTTACTAGGCTTACATTGCAGGAGACAATTGAGGACCCTATCCCAAATTCCCAGTTCCTCCAAGCAGTGTCTGATTAAGTGAC
The DNA here is from genome assembly GCF_019279795.1 of Protopterus annectens. Taxonomy (NCBI): domain Eukaryota; kingdom Metazoa; phylum Chordata; order Ceratodontiformes; family Protopteridae; genus Protopterus; species Protopterus annectens. The sequence goes on along the minus strand of NC_056729.1, from coordinate 400,546,391 downwards.
TTGCTCAAGGTTGCACAGAAGGCAAATGAGGGATGAGGGAATAAAATCTTTACCACTGGAACTACAGCTCAAAGCTTTAACCCTCTACACCAACTGCCAGTCTCCATCCATATAATGCTTGGGAAAGTCAAAAGGCTGCATATTCTTTTGTTTAGGCTTCTGACATTGAGAAGAGGCATCCTCATATTGTCTGACTCGTTGGAAATCAGCCTAGGATAAGCATCGTTTTTGCCTATAAAGCACTAAATGTGAAGCAGATTTCCTCTTCTGAATGTGTGTCTCCTGCTTAAGGAAGTAAAGACCTTCAACCACAAAGTAATGTCAACTGCCGTTCATCTATTCAACTTATATTATATAACCTGTATCCAATCTCACTTAGTACCATCTGCCAATTACCTAACCCCTAAATCCTGGTGCCATCTTAAATGAGGATAGACTCTTTCAATTACTACATGGACTGTTTCAGCCATGGAGAAGGAAGTGGAGAGAATAGGCATGTTACTCTGCATCTGCTTCCAAATGGAGAACCCCATCTCACTGACTCCCACATGAACTATGGCATCCATGGTGCACAGCAGCTTTAGTAATGGTGTGTACCTTACATTTATCCCAGAAAGACAGGTAACTGTTATCTGGTCCTTTTGACAGGACAGACTTGTTATCTAATTAGTCAGTCATCGGTTGGGAGGTTGTCATAGTGGCTAAGTTATTTATCTTACAGACAAAAGGTGCAGGGTTTAATTCTCACATGGGGTATTTGGCTAGGCTTAAAATGGCCCACAAGGGCAGTTAGCCTAGTACTGATCTATGATCCTGTGATGACTGAGTTCATATAGGATAAACTGTATAAAATCTGTAAACTCTTTCAGGGGTGTTATTAACTTGTGTCATTCTGTGTGCTGGCAGGTGAATCTGCCTGGATAATGAAGTGTTGTTGAGCTTGTGTGTCAGAAGCTCTGTGTTAGTACATTCAGATGCCTTTTGAGGAGTTATTTTTAGGAACTCTGAGTAAGCTTAGTGGAAGGTGTTTACTTATTGCTGTAAATATATGCAGGGATTTTAACTTCAAATTGTTCACTATGCTTCTACCTCTTTTATACTTGTTTATGTTGAGTAACAAGAGTTGTTTTTGCCTAACATTTGGCAGTTGACATACTTCCTTTGAAAAGTATCATTCACTCCAATGGAGGACCAGGAAGTTTGCACTGTAAGGTCCAATGGGCGGAGGCTAAAACCTGTTGAAAGAATCAAATCATGTCCTCATATTTCAAACAAATGTTCGTATCTCTTGAACCATAGGGGTGATGAAAGCGATATAAATGACAAAATCTTCAGCACAAATTATTTTTATAGTGGTAGTATTCTTTAGATACTGGGCCAGATTCACGAAGGCTTGCACAGAGTCTAAGAGTAGAGTAAGACTCCATGCAGCCAACATGTCTGCCGAGCGATCCAGGAACAGCCGGCAGGGGCATGCAAGAGAGCTCCAAAAACGACTCTTGTACGGACAGCATTAGTTTATGCAAATTACCTCATTTGCTGCTGAAAGCTATGCAAATGAGGTAAATTTGTGATCCAGGAAACACTAACCTGTCCGAGTAAGAGTTGTGTTATTTGCAGAAATGTACTCGGTTGGCAACTGAGTACCATTCTGCAAATAGCAAAACGGAGCCATGACAGCTCCAAATAAAGGATGCATCCAGTTGAGGAAGCATGCCAATGGCCAAATATACAGCCATTGGCATTTTTATCCGTTGCAAAATAATAAAAAAAATTTTTTTTTTCCTCGATCTCCGATGTTTAATCGTAGCGTAGCGCAGCGCCGTGCAAACGTGCGGCGCTCTAAAAACCAGAAAAACAAAAAATAAAAGCCACAAACAGGGATTTTATTCAAAATATTCATCTGCCATGCAAGTGAATGGCAGGCTGAAGACAACATGGCTACTGAGTAGAGGTTGCTAAGGGGGGAAGCTCAGTCTGAGAGATGTAAGCAAGCATTAGTAGGCAATCCTATGCAAATGAGGATAAGGATAGTGAATCCCAATTTTTCCTGCTATTTGAACCATGTCCCTAAAGTGTAAGAGTAGGATAAGGGGAGTAACAGAGTAGAAGATGGGTGACATCATGAGGGGGTATGTATCTAAAAGACTGTAAGCTTATTGGAGCAGAGTGGCATGTGTTTGCTGTGAGTTACTCAGGACTAAAAAAGGTGTGTCTACAGTTGACTAAACTGAAATCCAGAAACCGAAGGTGTACGCTGTGGCTATCACTAAAGTTTCTTGCACCCGTGTGCGCGCATGTAAACCCATCTAAGCCTGTGTGTGCTTGTGTGCGCCCGTGTAAGCCTGTGTAAGGCTGTCTAAGCTTGTATACATGAATGTGCACCCACCTAAGCCTGTGTAAGCTTGTGTAAACCTGTATGCGTGTGTGTGCGCTCGTGTGAGTGTGTTTGCGCTTGTTTGTGTGGCGCTGCCTCCTGTGGAAATAGAAAGGGAAAAGGAAGGAAAAGAAGTAGTAGGAAATAAACCAAGGAGAACTAGCAGAGCTGCCAGGTGAAATCAATCAGAATCAGCCAATTACACAGGCAGTACACTAGCCCAGCCCAGCCCAGCACTTAAAACTCTGCAAACAACATTCCCCCATGTTTTTCTCAGAAACACTGCAACACTGCAGTCAACAAAGAGAAGTGAAAACTTAAAAAGCTTAAACTGAGATATAAAAATGTTAGGGGCTGCCATTGCTGTTATAAGGCAACATGTACAAGATGCTGAGGGTGGTGCCATTGCGAATGCCGCTGGGCAACCCACAGTGAGGAGACAGAGAAGAGTGTACAGACCCAGGGTAACCTACCAGGGGCTACATGAGCTGGAGATAGTGGAGCGCTATAGAGTGGACAGAGACCTCCTGCAGTAAATTGTTGAGCTGTGCAGGCCACGCCTCACACACAGAACCAACAGAGGGGAACCCATCCCAGTGGAAACCAAGGTATGTGTTGGCCTAAGAATACTAGCAACAGGTACCTTCCAGAGACCAACTGGTGATATGATGGGGATTTCACAGGCATCAGCATCAAGGGTACTGCACCAGTTCCTGAATGCTATGTCACCACATGTCAGTGATCAAGTATATTTCCCCAGTTGCCGTGAGGTATTGGCCAGCAATATGCATCTCTTCCAGCAAATAGCGGAATACCCTGAGGTAGTGGGTGCAATTGACTGCATGCACATACACATCAAAGCACCAGCTGGTGAACGAGGTAGGGCCTACATCAACTGCAAGGGCTTCCACTCCATCAACTGCCAGGTCGTGTGTGATGCCCAGGGCATAATACTGAATGTGTGTGCTGGCTGCCCTGGAAGCTACCATGATTCCCATATCTGGCATCTGTCGCAGCTGTACCAGACATTTGCCAATGGGGACATCCCCGACGGTCGTCTAGTGGGGGATGCTGGATACGCACTGGAGTCGTGGCTGATGACACCCATCAGAAATGCACGCACACCTGAACAAGAACTCCATAATGAGGCACACGCACAAACAAGAAATGTAATTGAGTGTGTGTTTGGGATGCTCAAGTCACGGTTCTGGTGCCTGGACACATCTGGTAGAGCCTTGCAGTACTCACCAACTACATGTACCCAAATTGTCATGGTATGTGCCATGCTACACAATATGATCCTGTGAAAACAGCTGCAGGAGGAACAGCATGGGGCAGGGCCAAACAGCCCACCACCATTGCCAAGGCCTGCACAGGCACAGTGTGACTCAGAGGAGGAACAACCTCAGCCTGCCCCAGTAGGCAGAAGGAGGCGTGCCCAATATGCCTTGTCCTTGGCAAAGAGGCAACGCATAGCACATACACTGGCTCAGTAGGAACCATGGAAATGATACCTCTCTCTGACTTGCACATAAAATAAAAGGGATGCCTAACTTGACACTACCTGTTTCCAAACATGTATAGGCAGTGTAGTATGTGCATCCAACATAGACAGCCCTGCAGCACCACCTGAGGCATGATTGCCATGTTTTAAGCAATATAAAGCAGTGCTAAGCAGCTTTCACCAATATCTAGTATATGTAAACAAAATTGCTCGTGCAGTGTTGGGCAAGGTCAGGGCAAGTTGAGCAAAGTCAGTTAAACATGCTCATATCTGCTTTACTGTTCCTTAAGCAGTCTGGTCTGGCCAGCATGAAAATAAAAAGCAGTGATAGGCCTTGAACCCAGGATACTGTGCACTATAGTCACAGTACTGCACCACTAAGCCATAATAGCATTTCAGTGGCACACACACAGCAGGACAATTGTACACTAATGCAAACACAAAGCAATGCTGTATCATGCCTCTAAAGAGTCAAATGGGTAATCTTCCCCACACTTCTATGCATTCAGAGAACATCAGGCCAGGCATTGTGAAGTGGGTTGTGTAGGCTATGAAGTCGCAAGCTAATATATGTGACATTGGACGCTAAGATCTGTACTACAGTAGTATGCCTCAAGCCAGTACGGTAGGCAACAGTACAGACTGTAATGGTGTCCTGTACATAGCAGTGCAGGCACAGCAAATGTGTATAAGTGTCAGGTGAAACCCACATCCTATGTACACCCACAGTAACAATCCTGTGTGCCCACGGGTAGAAATGTATAAAGAATAGCTGTCCCCCCTGTATGTAGAAATGTTGATAAGTCTATGCAAAGTGTCTCATGGAAGCCCTGCAGGCACAGCATGATCCCTATTGATCTATGACACAAAGGTGAGCCCTGCTGTAAAAATACAACTTGATTTACCATACACATATAGTATAAATGTGTATACTGTGCATGCTCACACACTCCAACAAATGTAGTGGATTTAATTCAGCATCACACTGAAAGGTCATACTGGGCATGCTCACACACTTAAAGAAATGAAGCAAATGTCAGGCAGGAAGATACTGAAAGGTCATACTGGGCATGCTCACACACTTAGGCTAAATACAGATGTGATAATAAGGGATCTATGGACAAATGTGTATAGTCATCTCTACTTCCAGAAACACATTTACAAAGTGGTCTGAAAATCCTGCTGTGTTCCCACAAACTGCCATGGTCTGTGCATGTAGGTCAAAGGAGGTTGCCACTACTCAGCAGTCATCAGACCTGTCAGAGAGTACCACAACACACTTGCGATGAATGTGACTAGGCATGTTCAGCAGCTAGAAACACCAATGAAGTACCTTAACAACAGGATTACTGGCCTCAAATAGTTGCCCCATGCAACAAGACTGAAATGTAACCCAATCTGTACTCTGTTGCATACTGTCTACTCAGGAGATCTCTGCCCAACAGACAGGTCCATGTCATGGTTACACTCAGATCTGTTCTGAGTTACAGCTCAATGGCACTAAATGTACAGAGCCAACTGATATTGCCAACATGCTGGCAGATAGGATCAGTGTTAACTTTATCCCCCTCTCACCCATGAAAGAGCACATATCTATAATGGAAGACTGCAAAGTTACTGTCATTGTGGCTGCACAGGTAAAAAACCCTCTCCAAAGCTAGTAACACAGCAGACATGGGACTAGATAACTTCTCAGGCTGTGTAGTATCTACGTCCTTGAAGTAAACATTAACATGGAAGGCCTGTGGCTACTGAAGTTTCCAGCGGACTGCAAACTATGAGCCATCATTGTAAACACTAAAGATGTGGACATCCTACAAAAGGGCCTCACTGAGACAGATGGCTGTTGTCCAAGCCATGGGCTGTAGCTCAATGTCAAAAGGTGCATTATCATCATCTTTGTTAAAAACACTGTAGCCAAGAACTACAACATAGGTGGTAGTATACTTCACACTGTAAGTGTGACAAGAGACCTTGGGTCACAGGTGTACAGTGGATACAACTGTGATAAGCACAATGCCACAGTAGTCAGGAAACCCTCTTATGTGGCACACCTCATCACAAAATGTGTCTCATGCAGAATAGAAGACGACATTGTTCCCCTCTACTCACCACTCACTAGAACTATAAAAAAGTGCAACGCCACTGCTGCTATGTACCTCACAAGACAACTACAACTACTGGAAAGCCAGCAGCAATACCTCACAAAGAGCATTAGTTGCCTGAAATACATGCCATACACAGATCATCACAAAATGCTCCATCCATACTCCCTTGCATATCGCCTACTCAGAGGTGTTCACTGCCTAGCATACAAAGCTATGTCAAACTTAGAGCTGTTGGATATTATCCACGTAAAACACTCACAATCACTCTGACCTTTGGACCCAAGACCACGAGTGAAATACAAAAGGAAGGGGTGTAGCCATTTACCTTATGGATATCCACACCTTCAGGTTACTGGCACAGCATGAGGCATTGGAGACCATGCAAGTGCAACTAACATTGGGCAAAGCTGCCCATCAGATTGTAGCCTGCTACAGATCATGTACCTTGTCTCAGGAACCTCACTCAGTATTCTGCAGAACAATGGCAAATATAAAGGTCCTATCAAACACCATTATATGAGGAGATTACAACTACCCAAACATTGAGTGGGTGAATTACTCATATACAATGTCCTTTGCCCAATGTGTCCTAGAGTTAAGAAACTCTAACACCCTGGAACAGCTGGTCAGCACGCCCACTAGAGGTGACAACATACTGGACATGATCATCACCAACATGGGGTACCAGTGTTCCACAACAGACATAAACCCCCCGCTGGTAATATCAGATCATTAAGTAATCACACTGGACATCCACATCCCTCCCCCACACCCAGTCAATGAAACCACTGTGAAGACATTTACAAAAGCAAACTGCACACTTCTCAAGACCAAAGTGGAACATTCTGAAGACCCCTTGCTATAGGATAATGGTATGCAACCTGCAGAATCATTTACAAGTGCATCCTATGAGCATCTACAGGGATGCTGAGGAAAAAGACACCGCTGCTATCTAAAGGTCCAGCTCAATAAACAACAAGCAAAAAATACCTTCTGAGGAAACAAAATGAGTAAAGACCACCACGAAAAGCAAAAAAGTTTTATTACATGTATAAAAGATGAGCGCTTTCACGTACTGCCAAGGTACGCTTCATCAGATGTCAAAGACATTCCCAAAACCTCACTCGTTATATAAAACAACTAATTTTAAAAAAATCCTATAATCACTTTAAACATAATTATCTAATTAAACAATCATTCAATCAGTTGAGAACCATACTAAGAACTAAGCGTTCCTGTATACCTTCATGAAGTAGTGTTCTTAAAATATTCCATTGAGCTACTAAATCAAAACAGTTAAAAAACTCTTTGAAATAATAGTATTAAAACGATAACAAAAATAACAATCACCAAAATATACTAACTTAATCTTAAATATCATATGAAATATGAAACATATTTCATATATCTGTTTCATATATAAATAAAAATACTAACAAAAGTCAACTACATAGCTGTGGTAGCCTCAGCTATATCCTATATCTACAGCTACTTAGTTCCTTGAATACACATCAATATATATGTCGATATTTCTGACTAAAATACATAAAAAATGTATATACTTGACTAACATATATAAATAATACAATGAAAACTTATGGAAATACGTGAAAATGAATATATAAATATATTTCATATGTTTATCATAACAGTATGATGTGAAAGTCTCCTGATATATTCATGAAACTCATAATTATTAATAAATCAATATTAATTCACTAATAGTGACTAATTATTTTCAAAAAATCTTATAATATTTATAAATATTGAACTTAATAAATGATGAAATATATATAAAACTTAAGCTAATAACTTGTCCCATTGACCTTCCATTGCACTCATGCCCATAAAAGTTTTGTTATTTTATCTGAGTCTGCGTGCTTCAAGAATAGGTTTAATGGTTATAAACTGATTGAACCCTAGTTCCTGATGTGCTCGTAACTTAAAAATACATTGGAGTTCTATAGTCTCCAAATGGTTCATATTGTGTCCCCCTCTTTTGTTGGGGATCACCAGCTGTAATGCACTAAATTTAAACCTATGGCCTTCATAAGCCATTGTGTGCTTAGCCAAAGCATTTTGTTGGTTCAACTTCCTGATATCATATACATGATTATATATCCTATCTTTAAGCCTCCTTGTTGTCATGCCTACGTAGAAGGCCTGACACTGATCACAAGTGGCTAAGTATATGAGATTAACATCATCACAAGAAGCAAAAAACCTAGGTCTAAACTCATATTCCAGTGTGGGATGTAAATTTACAAAAGCAAACTGCACACTTCCCAAGACCAAAGTGGAACATTCCAAAGACCCCTTGCTATAGGATAATGGTATGCAACCTGCAGAATCATTTACAAGTGCATCGTATGAGCACCTACAGGGATGCATGGAATGAGACATCACAAATAAAACCAAGATGCACTCCTCCAAAAATAGGACAACAAGCAGGTGTTTGTAGTCCATAAATAAGCTAGACAAGAGAAGGAGGAAATGAACACATGATAGATCCAACTTCACTAAAGGACAGCCATCACTGATCATTATCAGGAAGAAACAATGATCACTCATAAAATAATCCAAGGACGGTATCTAAAGACAAATAGCCAAGAAATGTAAGAATAACAACCACAAAGCCTTCGGTAGCTATACCAGACATGTAGGTGTCAACTTCCAAATATGCTGTCAGCTACTGAAAAAAGGAATGACATACACCAAACCAACTTTCATTGCCCACACCCAGGGGGACATGTTCAGTGTAAACTCCCCCCAATCACCCCCAAAAGGGCCTGTGTCCATCACAGAAGGATGCAGAGACTCAGACGTCATGGTCATGCAGGTAAAGACAGCCCTCACCAAAGCTAATAACATAGCATCAGTGTGACTGTATGTTGTCCCAGGCTGCGTCTTACACTAGGCCCATAAGGAACTACACCCTTACCCACATTCACTGTCCAGACTCAAGCGTACCACAGGCTATGTACCCAAAGAATTGCATTAACAGTCATCCAGCTCCACAAAGGGTGTGCCAAAACAGAACCTGGAAACCATTGCCCAATATGTCTACTCAGCTGGGTCTACAGAGCTATTGAGCAAATTGTCATGGAACCCATACACTGAGACATTGGAGATCTCCAGACACTGGACTCTACACAACTTTGCCTTGTTAAAGGCAGAGCATGGCTCCCAAACCTAGTTGACTTATTTAAAACAGTTACCATGAACATAGATGGAGGTGAAAGTAGTCCACACAGACCACTTGGACCTCACTAAGGGCTTACCACACCATTCCCCACTCTGTCATCATGGACAAGTGTACCAGCTTGAACATTAACAGCTATGTCACAGGATGGGTGGCCAAGTGGCTCACAGATCAAACACACATGTTCATAGTTGCAGGTGCCATGTCCAACTCTAAGCCAGTTACAAATGGCATCACGCAGGTCTTGGTCCTGGGACCCCACCTGTTCAGTAGATACTGCTCAGAGGTACAGGCAAGCATGGCAGGTGTATGGCTGAACAGGTTTGCAGATGAATGGAAACTGTGGTCCATAACTGACTGTACAGCTGACACAGACATCCTCCAGAAGTGTCTTACAGAGACAGATACCTGGTGTCAAAACAATGCCCTCAAGCTGAATGGCAAAGAATGCATAGTCATCCCCTTTGGGTAATACAAAGTGCACACAAATTACCACATAGGTGGTAATCCAGCATGTACGGAGAAAGTCATAATGGCCCTGGGGACACAGGTAGATAGTAAACTCACCTTTGATGATCACATGGCCAAAGTGTTTAGACATTCTTTCAATGTAGGCCTTCTAATGTCACCTAATGTAACCTACTTCGTATAGTCTGATGATGTCATCATCCTACAAATATACCTGTGGAAAGGATAACTCCCAATAATGTGTATAGCCAGTCGTGTTAGTGCGTACTCCTGTAGTATCATGAAGTAGTAAGGTAGGGGGTTGAATCCTGCACTGGACAAGTGTGTGTGTTTGTGTGTGGTCTCCTTGGGAAGGAGCAACCCTCTAGGAGAGTAGTGAAACACCTCAAAAGTGGTAAACTAACCTTTGTCAAGTCTGATGATGTCACCATCCTACAAATATACCTGTGGAAAAGAGAACTCCCAGTAATATGTATTGCACGTTGTGTTAATGCGTACTCCTCTAGTATCATAAAGTAGTTAAGTAGGGGTTTGAATCCTGCACTGGACAACTGTGTGTTTGTGTGTGGCCTCCTTGGGAAGGAGCAACCTTATAGGAGAGTAGTGAAACACCTCAAAAGTGGTAAACTAACCTTTGTCAAGTCTGATGATGTCACCATCTTACAACTATACCTGTGGAAAAGAGAACTCCCAGTAATATGTATAGCGCATTGTGTTAATGTGTACTCCTCTAGTATCATGAAGTAGTTAGGTAGGGGTTTGAATCCTACACTGGACAACTGTGTTTGCGTGTGGTCTCCTTGGGAAGGAGCAACCTTTTAGGAGAGTAGTGAAACACCTCAAAAGTGGTAAACTAACCTTTGTCAAGTCTGATGATGTCACCATCCTACAGATATACCTGTGGAAAAGAGAACTCCCAGTAATATGTATAGTGCACTGTGTTAATGCGTACTCCTTTAGTATCATGAAGTAGTTAGGTAGGGGTTTGAATCCTGCACTTGGTGAGTGTGTGTGCTGTATGTGTGTGACACTGCTGGTCAATGTGTTGTGGGTTTTGCTTTTACTACTGTATGACATATCAGTATGCATTGCACATGTGAGCTAGCTGTGTGGCAAATACATATACATACATGTTACCTCAATGATCGCATGTGTGGGAACCCTGCTTTCTCCAAGAACACAGCTGTCATCCTTGCCAGACTGTTCTGCTGCTTCCCACACCTTAGGTCACATCTGCATGCTTGTGACAAGCCCAGCCACTGCAGTGATCCCTGGCCTAGGTCATCTGTGTCACACAAAGTCATTACGATTCCTATTGGAATGTGTGTGTAAGGTTCTATGGCCGAGGTATATGTCAGACCTGTTCAAACGCAGCAAAGTCTGTCATTGATGACTATTCATAACAGGTGTTGAACAACCTTTGTGGATATGCATGCAGACCCCTTATTACTTATGTGATCCACTGAGGGATCTCAAAATACCTTTGGAAATGTGATTAACAAATGACAGATGACGTAACACTTGGTTGCATGTACACATCGGTACCTGTTCACCATGTTGTTGGCTACTACCTATGTGGTACTGTGGGGATAATATGTTCTGTAAAGGTGGATGACTATGCTTAGTTTGGCTTATAGCTTTCCAGCATGGGTTTGACAACAGGCAGCTGTCTGTATGAAACCCTTGTGCAGGATGTGTGTGTCATCTGGAGAATGCATTATAGGCCACAGTATGCATTACCAGACATGGACGGACATATCCCTACTGTGATTGCTTGTACCTAAGAGAGCTATATGCCAAACAGGCATGGGTGCAGATGAATACCAGTGGTTACTGGCATAGTATAGTACCAAAAGGATCCAAATGTTGCTGTGTGTCCTACATCTGTGTGTCGGTTGTCAAGACATCATCTAACTATTGGTTATGGTCAGGCTGTGGAAGTGATGTATACTACTAGAATGCAAAACAATGACAGATAGTAACAGCATCACCCACAGCACAGTGTCAAACCATGTCATACACACATGTGTAGTCAGGTTCCGAAATGTGTGCAGTACAATGCATACTGGCCACCAATAGAAACTATGGAGTGTTACTGTGTAATACAGAGCATGTCACCCTGGCCATGTGTCCACTATGCACGTATATGCAGACAGTGCACCTCCACCATGTTCACAACTGTACACCTGCAAATCTGTGCTACACACATCCCACACATACTGTCCACTCTCTAACACATGCTACCAATAATGCACACATCAGCCAAGTGGCACGTGGCTGGACAATACCCAATTGGAACCAACACTGGTGTAAACAATACTACAATGACAATCATAGCATTAATGCATCATGCCTGCTCAGCTACACCTTCAAGCATATCATTACACTGTACTGCTGACAACATGCTAACATTGCTATACTGCTATAAAGACACCCTGTGCATCAGCACCATGGTAGCCTGTTCCTGCATCAATGTTACAGATGACAGGAGGCAGCACAGGTTTCATCATATGCACAGGGTGCGTTGTTGGTTTGCCATAGGCCTACAGTGAGACATCCAATCGACATGTATGTGTGTGTGTGTGTGTGTGTGTGTGTGTGTGTGTGTGTGTGGGGGGGAGGGGCAAGAATACTGTAATGGGCCAATGTTGATGTAATGTGTGTGGGTATGTGTTAGCCCTAGGTGTCTGGAGTATGTGTGCGTCTGCATGCACACAGTTCCACCATGTGGCTGCCATATACGGGTATTTGTGGGACAGCCACAGACTGTACCTGTGAGGCTTCACAGATCACAGTCTCTGGCCATGGATATGGTACCTGTGCCTGGCAGGGGTGCTACTGACACTATCAGGTACTAAGCCAGACTGGTTACTATCCCAAGAAGTGGATGGATGTACACTGGACACAGGTCCCTGCTGGGTCTGTCCAGAGCCACGTGCACGTGGTCTTCTAGGACGTTCTATGGACAGCCCACCCCAACATCGCTGGGGCTGGTACTGGCACTACGGGAGAGGCTGTGGCTTGAGGGATGTCCACAGTGACTGCCAGCCGCTGATGTTGCTGGCATACATCCACGTCAATGACTCAACAGTCCCGCACTGTCCTGACACATGGACATGACATTGCGTAGGATATCTAATGTCTCTCCCCAACGTCTATCAGTGACCTCAGTGTAATGATGGATGGCACCTGCAAGGTCATGGATACTGTCAATGACGGCGGTGTTATGTGCCTTCTGTGCCCTTAGTCTCTGGCTGGTGTACCGTTCCATACGTGCTTGTGCCTCCATGACAGCCTGGAACATGCGTGATGTTGTCAGACCTGTGGCACATCTGCCAGTGGCATGATGGGCAGCAGTGCTCCTACGAGAACCCCTGGACATCTGCCTATGTGGTACCCTTCCAGACATCTGGGTATGGCTGCTGTGTTGGGATGCATGTACCATGGATACCTCACTGTCCTGGCCAATGCCAACTGTATGCTGTCCCTCAGCTATGGACATTGGTGATGGATGTATTGGCAGTATGGCTGTATGCATGGATGGGGTGGACAGCTGTGTACTATCTATTGGTGGCCCAACAACAGACCCTGGCAAACATGCCTGTGCCTCAACACACCTATCATCAGTATCACTGTTTTGTTCGGTGACATCAGTTTCCCTGCTGCAGTGAATCAACCCAAGGTCAGCACCTGTGAGAGGAAGACAGGAAACACACTTTACGACCTGTACATGATGTCAGCACACATGCACACATGCACACATGAACACATGCACACATGAACACATGAACACATGAACACATGCACACATGCACACAAATGCACTCATCACTAAAACACACACACACACACACACACATACCAACAGCAATCCAGAACATACTCAATAGTGGGTGATGGTGGGGTACAGTTTCACAGGGCAAACAGTTATATCACACGTGTCAGCATGCAGGATGTGTGTTTCCCAACAGCATGCAGTGCGGGTGTTGACAGCCCTTGCCAGTAACACTATACATATCTTTGATCTATGTGTGTTGTTGTTCAGTGATTGACCTCACCTTGGAATGCACTGTGTACATGGACATGACAGTGCTGTGCAAGTATTATAAGCTCTGCAATGTTCTGTGCACCATCTCTCACAGGTATACATACCATGGCTGAATGTGTATCTGTGTGTCACATAGATATCCATTTCTGATTAGAGCGTCTGTGTCTTCAGCAGATAATTGTGGACACAGGATTAGCACATGCATTCTATGTATACGCACAGGATCAGTGGTGCGTGTTTACCTGATGGAATACCATTGTTCAACATAGCCATTGTACAGTGGTTATGGTAAGTGTAGGACATATTGTGGACATGCCAGTGCCAGACATGACATGGCATGTTACAACACAACTGCAACATTAAACATCACACAGACACTGTGTGGCATGTGACCTATGCATTCAATAGCATTACAAGACATATATGTGTCACTTTGTACAAATGGTGATTTCTATGCATATTGTGTCGAGGTGCCTATGTTTGCACACACACAACACTGAGGTGCATAGCAGGTAATGCTGTGTGTAGTACTATGATCACTGTAACTGGATGGGGTCTACTACCATGAGCCATCATCATGCAGCATCATGTGGTCACTCAAGGCTACTAATGTGTGCTAGACCGGCACATACCATGCTGTACCAGAACTGCAGTACCATGGCTACATTCACCATTTCACAGCCAGTTGTTACATGGATTTGTAAGGTGCACAATAGGGGGCATTGCCTACCATGAATGTGTAATGTATCAAAGAGTGTCGCACAGCCACATGTGAGGCATCTACCCCTCAGGTATATTATGTGTGCTGTGTGGATGAAGTGTGGGATACTGTAATGTGACCTTATAGCAGTCGTCCGAATACGCCACGTGTAGCATGTTAACTTGTACTGCGTATGACAGTGTTGTGTATGTTGTGTGCATGTGTATCAACTCTGCCTATCCAATGTCCACATCAGTGTTGCCACAATTGTGTGGAATGCTCTGTGTATTGTATGTGTTTTAGGCAGCTACCCACGTTACTGGGATGTGCATAGACTCACAGCAAACATGCATTATGTGTATGTGTGTTACGTGTACATGACCTACACCTCACCTATGGCATGCACATTTAATTAGCAGTAGGAAAGGTAGAACACACTCACCAGCATGGGTCGGCTGCCTTGCTGTCACACCAGAGGGACCTAGAAGGATATGAGACACTTTGTCAGTGGCAACAACTGTGGCATTGCTACTGTGTGTTTGCAATCGTACAGTAGTACAACGGTTGACAGTCATGGGTCTACAGATTGTATTCCTAATTATTACCATTGCACAACACTAGGCACCACATCGTCTAACTACACAGTACATATCTCACATAAGCATGCTCTAACAATTGAGGTAACAGTAGCCTACAGCTATGCCATGTTACCTGCACGCTCCATGTCAGCTTGCTGGGTGACTCCGGCCTCCATGATGACACACAATAGTTGTTGGGGTTGTTGTTGGCCAGGAGCCACCTGGCTCAGGAGCATCTCCTCCACTCCGGTGAGGGGGGGATGGATGGCTACCCCCCCACCTGTGGCAAGCTGCTGTCTACAGATATCAGATGCATGCTGCTGGACATGTCTAATTAAATCACTGCAGTGATGGTGTACCTGCTCATATGTCCAGTTATGCATGCCTATGTCATTTACCCGATGGACAAGCTCTTGCCACAGCACAGTCCACTCATGCTGGTCCTGGCTGTTTCTAGAGAACAGCAGGGCATACTGCTGCACCAGGCTGGATGTTATGACCTCTTCCTCCGCCGTGCTATAGGTGGGATTACAATGGTGGGACATAGCCCTGGAAGACAATGAAACAATATGTGTGAGCAAGTCATGAGGAACACGTATATTTCTAATGTACAGATATCAATTAACTGCAATATATTGCAACCCATTGGCTGTCAGAAGATACACACTTTAAATACCACATGTCAGTACTCAACCCACAACTACCTGACAGTGCCTGGCACACTCTATATATCAAATCACATTTTGCACAGCAACAAACTTACAACAGTATGTAATACTATACAACAGTACATGGCACACTGTATGCGACACAATGCACAACCTAGACACAGGAGGTATATATCATGCTAATGCATCATGAAAAGTGTAATCCATTGCAATGATTGTAAAGTCCAGTGACAGTATCACCGGTATACCACACTAGTCATTGATGGCAGACCCCTGCCTAACATATGTGCACATTCATGAATATAGGTGGCATACTGCTGTACTACACTATACATGTTGCTAGATATGCACCTATATCCTGTAACACACATATGACCAAGGCCATGGTACAGGCATGCACATACGCACCTCAGACATACATACCAGACACATAGGTATGACAACACAGGTGACCTTTACTTGTGTACCTTACAGTACTGTGTGTCAGTAGTTACGAGACCATATGCCTGAGGTATGTAATCTGTGAGGACTACAGGGAACACACAGAACAGTGGTTCCAATCAATGTGGACGTACACTATACTGTGCTGTTTAGGCATATAGCCTCAGGTAGTACTACAGTTCATACAGGAGTTGGATTCGCCAGCAGTAACACTCAATAAGCATGCATGTACTGCTTTGGCCTACAATTGGCACCCCAGTCGACAACAAGGGACTATGCCAGAACGCATGGCATACTGCTTTTTCAGCCTAGCAACTGTATACACATCTTTTGCTGGGATCACAGCTAGGACACATAATACCATGACAGAAACAGTTTCCCACTAAGCTATCACACATAAACCAAACTCACACATTCACAAACACATTCACCATCACACTCAGTCAAACTCACATAGCAATTATTGCAACAAGTACATGTGGGTGTGTATCACTTCATAGGTAGGTAAGAGGCTATTGGCCCTAGGGCCTATAGAAGCCTAGCCATACGCTACCCTGGCCTTTGACACACAGGTCATTGCATTTCACGTGGCCCTGTCAAGCAGAGACACAAAGGTGATTGCCTGGGTGTATTCACTATCTCCCATACAATCTTCATGAATATTTATGATGACTGCTAATTAGGAGCTTTATTTGCTGTGGATAGTTGGTTTGTTACAGAGTATGGGATGTCTCTGAGATGGGAATCTATCCCTCCAGCATGTGCTGTTTACTGTGGTCAGAAGGTTTGGGTCCCTAGAGCGTGTAGCACATAGAGATTGTGATCTGTTTACGTGCAGCATGTCCAACAGCTCTGGTTTTTACATAGCTTAGTATGTTAGGCAGAGGTCACCTCTGGGTAGGCGGTATGTGACACAGTGTAGTTGTGGGTTTGTGAGATGGTCTGCATAGTGCATCTGTTTGAGGCTGGTATTACTCTTTGTGAGGTATGTCTTTGTCGTTTCCAGTTGCTGTGGATGTCTTGTGAGGTACATACCACATGGGGCATTATACTCTATAATGGGCTTCATGTGTGATGAGTAGAGGGGAACACTGACCTATATTTCCCTGGATGACACACCTTTTGTGATGAGGTGTGGCAGGTAGACAGATTACATGACTAGTGTGTCACTGTGATTATCGAAGGGGACACTACAGTCCACCTGTGTCCCATGGTCTCTTATCACACTTTCGGTGTTAAGTAGACTACCACCTATGTGGTAGTTCATGGATACGGAGTTTTTGCCCAAAGAGATGCCAATGCAGTTTCAACATTGAGCTTGAGTCCATGGCTTTGTCACCAGCCATCTGTCGCAGTAAATATGACCCTGTCTCTCTCTCTCTCTCTCTCTATATATATATATATATATATATATATATATATATATATACACACACACACACACACACACGCATAAATATAAACATACATTGGTGTACATATAGATATCCATATAGGCACATATACGGTCCACCTTTCATGGTGGGAATATCAATTATGCGAAGGTTGCGAGGTATACTGTTATGTACTAATATTGCACAGTGTTGTGCGGAATGCATTGAAGGTGTTCTTAGCACATGTAGCTTTAACAGGCCTCACTGGCTGAAACACTGCAAGCCTGACAATTCATATCCACAGCGTTTAACCACTACATGTCATATACCAGCACTGTATGCTGTCTTGTTTGCCACACACTACAACTTACATAGAAGTATGCACATAACCTTGAACAACATATATATGTCTACCCTTCACAAACAGTTGCAGTATGTCCCTTGCTCTATGCACATGTACAGATGCTAATATATCTGACACAGACAGATCTCTCCGTATGTGTGTGCCATACACACACAAGGTCCACACTGGTGTAAGTCCATGGACCTCACAGCTGACATGATGGGCCTTGCTGCAACATGAACAGATGTCACATGTGAGCACACAGTAATATTAGAGGGTGTATATATAGCTGCAAATGCTAGATTAGCATACTAGCCTGGTACAGCTGTTGCCAATGCTAAGCTACACGTTAATATGACTATCATGCATTTGTTACTCTGTCACATCCTTGTTTATATAACTGTATGCTCTACTCCCCCAAACAGCCATTGTACACACTACTGCACAGAACAGAGATAACATGGATCAGATGTTTGACATTTAATGCTGAACTACATATATCGCAGTCATATCCCACTGCACACACATACACACTGATGTCTCCATGGCAGTAGTTATGCTGATTCAAAGTATGTAGAGTACTCTTCAAAAACATATACTACATGCCAGTAAATACATATCAGTTACATACCTTTACTTTGTATGGGTTTGTATTATAACGTTCCGTGTGTGTAGTAATACAATTTTTTATATATATATATATATATTTTTTTTTTTATGTTGATTTTTTTTTTGCTGTTGCTGTGGCTGTTGCTGTTGTTGTTGCCAGTGTCTGTCTGTCTGTCTGTGTGTGTCTCTGTGTCTCTCTTTCTTGCTTTCTTGCTTGCTTTCTCTCTCTCTCTCTCTCTCTCTGTGGCTGCAATGAAATGATTGCATGTGTGGGCAGCAAGTACAGCCTGCTTTTAGAGGTATCTGCACATGTGCATGTGATGGTCTCTGCACCAATTGGTAGCCACCATTTGGTAATTGAATGCAGCCTGCTGTGTGGTAATTACAGTACTCACTGTCATAGCAATCCAATGCTATACATTTCTAGGTCAGGTAGGCATAGGCATTTCAGCTTTCCAAAGTGGGGCCCATGTTTGTTTGCTGTGGACACCGTAGTATAAGTCAGAAGGTTGGTATACTTCTTCTAAATGTTGCTAAGAGTGTAGCCAGTTATTTGTATGTTGTACTCAGACCTGAATGTTGCCTCTTCCAGTACACAGTCGACAGTGTAGAATTGTACTCACCCCTAGAAATGCTAACACAAGATACATGGGAGTATGGAGTTTCTTTACATCATCTACAATTAGCTGCCATACATATGTAGTTATTGAGATGTTTCCATTTGGCACATGAACTGTTTGGGTACATCTATACTGTGGATATTAATGTACTCACTTCTGCAGTGTTTGTGCTTTTTATTTTGTTGACATTATCACAGGATGCTCATGAAACTGGACAATTCCAGTACTGAGTATGCCAACCTACATCCTTGCTTTACCTTGAACACACTAGTATTTTGTACATTTGTGTGGGGATTGTTCTGCTATGATACTGTGTGGGGGTTGTGAAGTGCTGTTATAACAGTATTTACTGCTACAATGTTTGGTTCTGTTATCAAAGTCATGTAATGCAATTCCACAACAACTGCTGGTATAGTTCCACAGAACAGGTTTTGTGTTATGGCATTCCTACCTTTCCTTTATATTCACACATTCTGATGCATGATATATATATTTCAGCAACATCTTGCTGTATATCTACTGTGGCCTAGTGATACTTCATGCAGTCTAGTGTGTCCAAGGTCTAGAGTTCGAGACTGGCAGTGGTATTTTATTTTGCTGCTGAGCAGAACAAGGCCCCTCATATGCAGGGTGACTAAGGCACTTTTAAGCAGTTGTAAGCGGGTTTGCATGGGTTTGCGTGACGCTTAGCAATACTTAGCTAAGCGCACACATGCGCACACTCAAGCAAGCCCGCTAACTACTGCTTAAAAGTGCTTACTCCCGCTAACCCCTGCGCTAATTTCTTTGAAAGAAAAGAAAATGGGGAGATAGGAAAGTGGTGAAAAAGGGGGACAAAGAGGGAAAGACAGTAGGGAAAACAGCTCAGGATGTGCAGGACGGGTGTAGGGAAGGTCCATAGCTGCCCATTTCTTTAACAGCAACAGCTATGCATATATTAGTAATTTGGAGGGTATTTTGAAACCTTCCACGCCTAAGAGAGGGGTGAGGACAACAAAGTATGTTGTACTGCCAATTGAATTTTAGTGTCTGTGTCCAGTGGACATTTGTGTAAAATAGGCAGTTATGTATGGGGCGTACTTTTTTGTGGGAGCAGATTGCCCATTTTTTTTTTCAGGTGAGAGTGGAATGTGAGGCAGGGGAAGTAGGTATGTTGTGGGAGGTAGGTTGGGGAGGTAAACAGACAAGACAAACAAGATGCACACAGGGGCGGAATATGACACATGGGGTGGGTGAACACAATTGATGGGGAAGGATGTTTGGAAATCGCAAGCCCATGAGCCCACAGATGGTAACAGTGGAACTGAGATCCCCACCCATGGGCATTCACCACACCTTCACAGACCGGAGGCTGGCTGTGCTGGGGGCTACGCAGGAGGGGCAGGCTCACCCGTGAATTGCGCCACTCTTGCCTGGAGCTGGCATGGGGGATCAGCAACTGAATACTGGATCTCCCTATGCACCACAGCCCGGACCCTTCGGAGAGTGACAGGTGGCCCTCCTCTGGCCATGCTTGGATGGGGGGGATGAGCCCCATCCCCTGCAGAGCTTCCACCCAAAGGTGGCACAGGACCAATGGAGGAGGGGGGCCCGGACCTGCTGGTGCCAGGTGCAATCGCCAGCTGAGGTGGGACAGGTGGGTCCGCTGGGACCGGCCTTCCCATACGTTCTGTGTTTAGGTGTATTTAATAACAACATAGCCAACAGCATTCCAAATTAGTTGTAACAGCATGCAGTAATATTCCCATTAACTCAACACACCAGAGTTCCAACAGTTGAACAGCAAGCATAACACATGCATATATAGAACAACAGTGGACATTCCAACAGCATGCAGGATTGATTGGTGGCAACAGGCCACCAAGATTGTGGTATTTGAACAGGGCACATGCATCAAAGTAAATGCAGATATTTATAGAACAATAGGACATATGTCCCAACAAATGTTTTGAGGTTAGACATAACCATTGAGGTGTGGAATTGCAATGTTTATGCACATACAGTAGGGTGTAAAAACATACCTCCATTAACATCATATATGTACTTATAGTTTACACTACATTCCTATTGACTGCAGGTGTATATCCCCTACATGTATTAATACACTAGGCAACGTGCATTAAGTTGTGTAATGGGTTTGGCTAGTTCATTATATACCTGACATATATCTGACATACTAACTGTCCAGGATGCAGATGTTACTGCTACGTATTTATATATTTTATTTATATTTATATGTCTACATATCTGGATGTGTTCACGTGACATTATCAGTTATATTTTTACAGCCCCCTACATTTCTAGCAGTGCACTCACATTTCTGGGGAACACATTAACAAGCTACTTGTATACCAGATTTTCTATGCATGCCAGCCATTAACCAACTGTTGAGGACTGTATATATACTTCACAGCTACTGGCACTCCCTTCATCCACTTTATATGGGACTGCCCAACTGTGGGTTGACAGCACTTAATACAACAGTACTATTTATATAATGCAAGAGTACAACAACATTTCAAAGTAAGTGACACGGACACACTCCAGGTATTATACCTTTATTAATTACATTACACACTTTTCTAGAGGCTCTCTCATTTATTTGATATTACAGTGCATGCAGAAGACTTATTCAAGATGTATTATACCTTTATTAATGGGTTACAACACTCTTTTTCAGGCTCTCTCACTTATTTTATATAACAATACATGCAGAGAAATTATTCAGGACATTTTGTGCCTTTATTATTGGGCTACAACACTTTTTTTCAGGCTCTCTCACTTATTTTATATAACAATACATGCAGAATAATTACTAACCTGCCTGGTGGTGCAGCCTTAGCAGCCTATCTGCATAGGCTTGCTGATTCACAGCACAGACACCTGCAGCTGTGAAGTAAATGAAGGGATATTGAGACATACCTGTCCATTATATAGACTACAATAGCTATTCTTACATACTCCATTCCATGGATACCTACTCAGTAGTGGGGCATTGTAATTTCCACGGGCCTCCTGTATCCACTTGTTCAGTTGGTCCTGCTTCCATCTCTTCAGGTCTACATGGTGGTGTCTGACTTGCTCACCAGTCCGAGGGACGCCTGTGGCACTGGTGAGATCATGTGCTAGATGGTTCCATGCCTCCGCTTTGTACTCCGTGCCTTGGAACTGGCCCTGCAGAAGTCTTGCATCATGATGATGGACAAGGAGCCAAACCATCAGTTTTGACTCCTCAATGCCCCACCATTGCGCTCGAAAATGAGAGCCCTCTCCAGCACCGGCCATTCTGTCTGCAGATGGGTGCTACTACCAGTTATGGTGATTATTCCTTCCTATGGGGCTTAAATATGGCTCATTTCCCACACTCATTTGTGATTGGATGGTTTTGAACATTCTCAGCTGAGTGCAAACCTGCTTAGCACTGAGTAAACTTTCATTAATATGTATATGTATGTTGACAGTGCATGAAGAGCAAAAGCTGTCATGGCTTAGTGGTTCTGTGCTTTGATTATGATGCACAGTATCCCGGGTTCAAAGCCTGTCATTGCTTTTTATTTTACTACTGGCCTGACCGGCTAGGAGGTGTGACTATGTTTTGCTGACTTTGCTCTACTTTGCCCAACGTTGCTCTACGTTGCCCTACGGTGCCCAAAGTTGCCCAACATTACACTAGTTGGCGCGGTGCACAGCTCCGTGCAAACATGTTTTGTATGCACTAGCTGGCACAATGTGCAGCTCCACGCAAAGCTATTGCGCTAGTTAAAGCAGTGCTTAGCTATGGGCAA
Organism: Protopterus annectens; assembly: GCF_019279795.1. Lineage (NCBI taxonomy): Eukaryota > Metazoa > Chordata > Ceratodontiformes > Protopteridae > Protopterus > Protopterus annectens. Next base: position 400,523,567 of record NC_056729.1, on the reverse strand, counting down.
TTATACTGCGCTAGTTAAAGCAGTGCTTAGCTATGGGCAATTATATTGCGCTAGTTAAAGCAGTGCTTAGCTATGGGCAATTATTCTTAAATGTGCCTAAAACTGGTAAATGTTGCTTAGCAGTGCTTCACATTGCTTAACATAGGTTACTTATGCATTCATTAGTATGCATGACCGTTTTACTTTATTATATATATTTAAAATATCGTTCACTACTACATAGGCCATTTAAATGCATTTTAATAGAATTTAAAATGTAAATGTCAGGAATTAATTTTATGCACAGATTTCATAATGAAAATGGAAAGGTGAGTGGTGGGACCCAAACCAAGGATGCCTCCTCTTTGTGCAAAGGCTCTACCACTACGCTATTGCAATTTGGCTTAATTTGCATATTAGTAGTTTATTATCCTCTTCGATGTCTAAACTGCTTACTGTAGCTAAGCAATGGGCACACCAGCACACACATGCACAAATACTGGCAGCTATTTCAGGAAAAATAAAAAAAAATTTTTAATTTTTATTTCATTTGTACAGGGGTTTTGAATGTGGAGGAGTGTAGTGTTGGGGGTATACACATTTGAGCGGACTCGCTCATATCTGCTGACATTTGCAGAGTTAGGCACTTGCAGGGGCGTGGATATTTGGACTGCTCGGCAGTCTGACACGCCCCCTGCACTCCTACATGCTCCGTGTTATCCTGGGAGTTGAGTCAGCATGCCCTCATGCATATGCATGATGCGCTGACATCTAACTCTTAGACGGCAGTCTCCGAGTAAGACTTCGTTCATCCTACACAGAGGATTACTGAATCCCCCCACTATGTCTTAAACTGAACTTTATAAGTCACAGTAAACATGATAACTATTATGTTTGTAATATTTTATTTTATTTTATTTATTATACATTTGTTAACCGGAAAAGTCTCACTGGATACATATCCATTTTCAGCGGAGGCCCGGGGAGAAAACTCCAAGTAACAGATAAACATTTAAAATGCAGGTTACAGCGATATTTAGCAATTTAACAAAGATCAAAAGACAAAAACATAATATGTTACATATTTAAGAAAAAGTACAAGGTAAGGTAACATTTAGATATGAGAAAGACAACAACAAAGAGGGAGATGGAAGCAATATAAAGGGAAAAATAAACATATAAGAGTAGTGTGGGTATAGGAAAAGGATGATCATTAAGAAAGAAAGCAAGAATTAAATAAGAGAAGGGTAGGTTAGGTAGGAAGCAGCAGAGTCTGAAAAGGAGGTTATAGTCCTGATAATGAAAGCTAGAGAGATATAAAGGGGTAAAATAATTTAATTGAAGGAGGGTAAGAAGAGAATAAAGGGGAATTACATTTGAGAGCTAAAATTGATTAATAGATTCTTTTGAGTAATGTTGGGTTTGATAGGGACTAGATAAGAGTGAGACAAACTTTTTGTCATAACAACTTACAATATCTCAGCAACTACTCCAAGTTATACACATACTATTAGTAGCATTTTACTCATCTGTCTGAGAGGTTTCATATGAGGCTAAGAAGTTCTGTCTGCCTTACTTGTTTGTTGAGATATTTGGAAAATGTGAAAATTATATTTATATAAATTAATATAATAAAAGCAACAGTTAATACCTCTTTACTCCCACTAGACAGAGGTCAAATATTAATGCAGTTGAGTTTGGCATTGTGTAAGCTTTAAGAGGAATTATTTTAAAATCCTGTGCATATTATAGTTTTGGAATTATTGATGCAAATATGAACAAGCAATATTTGACACCTGGAGGTGTCAGTAGGAGCTACCTGCAGATGCACCTGGAAGCATCACTCAGATGTAATGAGTTAAGCAGATTAGATAAAGTGAAGTCATGAACTGTCTGCAGCCCTATAACCTACAAAACACATTTCTGAATGGTGGAAAAAGTATTTTTTATTTTGGCATTGTTACTGAGGTGAATCAAAGATGGCTTACTTGCAGTAAAAGTGGCATTACATGGAAAAGGATCTATTTCCTGCCTTCTGATTGCTTCTTTTTTCATCTATACATTTCAGTAAGATTTAAAAAAAATAAAGCATAAAGATATCATACAACTATGCATGAGAACACAGAAGACATCACCAAAACATAAGCCTTTTAGATATAATTACATGACAAACACTTTACACTTCACAGGTCTCAATATTACAGTTAACAACCTTCCAGAGAATACCATGAGTCAGCAGTTAGTTCAGTGAACCAGTTTTTGCTGAGATGGTGAAACCATTAATTGACTACATTAAAGCTCCAGTTGAAAGTCAGAAATATCTCCAGCATTTTGTTCCCTACCTTATTAGTCTACAAGCATTTGTTCTGGTGTGTACATTTTACATCTGACAATTTCCAGTATCTTCATAAATAGGTTCCCTATTGAAATGCCAGGACTCGTAATGCCAAGTCCTAAAATGCTGAAAAAGGTCCGAAAATACAGAAGAGTGAATATTGAATACCACAATACTTCTTTAAGCTTGATTTTTGCAAGAAGGCAAACCCCACAGCATACCTGCCATGGAGGGCAAGCCCAGCACACCCTCAGGAATTATATATACCAATTTTAAGAATGCCATATCTTGGAGAAAAGGGAATATTCTGAGAAATGGCAATCTTGGAATTAGTAAACGTAAATCCAGATTTTTAATCTCAGCATTCTGGGACTTGGCACAGCAAGTCTTGGCAACTCAGTTACCTCATAAATTTCCAACTTAGCATTAAAAAAAAATCTATTGACATGCATTAAAATAGTTGGATCTTTTTCTGTTTTTCCAAGACACTGCTTAAGAGGGACCTCTGGCATTCTTTCAAGAGATAAACAAAGGGCTTTGTTCAAAAACTGAGAGTGCAGTAGAGAAGAACTTTCCCATCTTTTGTGAGCTGGCAGTGCGATAGCATGAGAGAGTAGTCTGTTGTGGACTAGAAGCTCTGCCAGCAGTATACATTACTGGTGATTCCAATACTCAGAAATGTGCATGTTGTCCAGGGCCATTTAAGGCATAGTTTTTGTTAACAAAATAACAATAATCATAAAGAATGACATACTTCAGGTAGAGCAGTATTCTTATCCCTCCATCAGAAGTTCTGAATTTCATGCTTTCACATTGTCCTATATCCCAAGAATGACTGATTTTCTCTGGTTTGGACTAATCGCTACTACCAAGCCTTTGTATGTTATTTCCACTTTCTTCCCCAATATGTCTGTCCACAGGTTTTTAAGATTACCCCGGTTGTCCTGTTCTCAGATGTGGGCTCCTCATTTGTCACTAGCTTGCACCCCAGAGCTATTCTGCTACATATTGTATTCCAAAATATCTTCATTTATCAAGAGAGGAGCTCCTAGCTATCTTTAAAATTTGTAAAACATCCAGAGAAAAGTCTTCATTTACCAATGCACCTTGAACAGGGTGTATACTGCATCTTTGTTATGTAGACTAGTTCCCCTCTTGCAGTGACTGTGACCTTCTTCTTCATGCATAACCTAGTTAGATATACCATGCTACAAGTTTTCCTAAAACGTGTCAACTGGGCAAATGACAGCCAACTATTGTTCACTTAGCTGTGAAGCAACAAATTATGGTTTAATCAAAATGTAATAAATTCAGTTATAAAAATATGAATTTTAAATGTGTACCAGTGAATTAATTATATATCTATATACACATATATATATATGGGTCTATTTCATTTACCCTAACTTCCAGTTGACTGACACCCATTTGTCTGAGACCAAATGGCTGAAATTTCATTTGACTGACACTTCATTTGACGGACAGTTCATTTGACTGACAAGTATTAGTGGCAGTCCCCAGAGCACTGTAAGGCAAGTAAATGGAATATGTTCCCTTCCCCACTGTAGTGCGACACTGGAGTTAGAATATATAGTTAGGGGGGTGTGGGATTTCCTATTATAGTGTTTGCTTTGGGTTTAATATTGCTTAGTAAAACAAAAGTAAGTGGGGTTTGCCCCCCATACCCCCCATTGTGGGGGGCTGTGCCCCCCCACACCCCCCTAACAATATATTCTAACTCCAGGGTCGCACTACAGTGGGGAAGGGGTCATATTCCATTTACTTGCCTTTACAGTCTGAGACTGCCAATAATACTTGTCAGTCAAATGAAGTGTCAGTCAAATGAAGTGACACTGAAATGAAATTTCAGTCATTTGGTCTCAGTCAAATGGGTGTCAGTCAATTGGAAGTTAGGGCAAATGAACTAGCCCTATATATATATATATATATATATATATATATATATATATATATATATATATATAATATATAAAGAAACATTAAGACAAACAAAGAATAATAACAGTTACAGGTTTTTTGTAGGAGGCTATGTCACACTGCACCCCTAGAAGGTGAGGGCCAGGGGCCATTACCCCAAACCATTGCTAAGTACACTAACTTTGAAGTCACGCTACATTGGAGATAGATGAAATACTGTTTTTCAATAAAATCATTTAATTAATTATTAATGCAAGCACAGCCTCCTGTCTCAGAACGTAATAGAATGCACCAGCACGACACCAAGGTTCAAAAATACAAAAAGTTTAATCCAATGGAAAACACAATTGCAGTTAAGCGCTTTCATCCACTAGGGACTTCCTCAGAACACATATTAAAAACTACTACTCCATTAAATACATTTAAAATCATCACATGTCATTCCATCATTAAGGGTTTAAAGTGCTATTAACCCTCAGTGATAATGTTACCATAACTAAATGCAGCTGTGCTTTCTATTACTGCATCCATTGTATATGGCTAATCATTTTCACATGAGTAAAAGGGGTCTATATTAAAACCCTGAAAGATCTAAAACGTGAATGTATGTACATGGACACATAAAGGTCAATGTACATACACAGTGAAACACAAAAACGGAGAAAATCAAAATGCCGAATGTATTTCGTCAGCAGAACATGCCACACAGGTAAGTACAAAATAAAAAAAAAATACATTAACACGCTTATGCAGGGGGGCAAGGCCCCCTGCACCCCCCATACCCCCTTCTTAAATATACCAATTCCTAGACTGCACTACAGTGGGGAAAAGGATATATTTCCTTATCCCCACCACCATGCTGCTGGCTAGGAAATACGTTTGGCGTTTTGATTTTTTACCATTTACGTCTTTCGCTGTGTATGTACATCGACCTTTATGTGTCGATGTACATACTTTCACACTTTAGATCTTTCGTGTTTCTAATATGTTACCATGTAAAAGTACTATGTCATCGCTTTACCACCAGCTAATCAACAGCTGACTGCCTCATGGTCCTAGTTTAGTCAGGTAGCTATGCCAGAAGTACAGGGTAGCTGAGCCAGTCTTTCAGATCTCTGGCTGAGAAATGGAGATAATCGAGAGTAATACACATTCTTCCAGGTTTAGTCAAATAGACACTTCAGTACCTCTCTGCCATCAAATCCCACATAGCTTTGTAGTGACTGCTACCATCTGATGTATTACGTATGGCATGTTGAGGCAACCATCTTGTTTCTTTAGTTGCAGCAATTGTTTCCATACCCAGGATTGTTTATATGGACAGATTAATTTTACAATTCTGTCTTGAATGATCTTCAGAGATGTACTCCTGTATAGCACAGGTTAGTGTTGCAGTGGTACATGATTACCAAATGAATGTCTGTTAAGCTTGGATTTAAAGAGAGATGTAGAACCACAGGGAAATCCTCTTAGCTACCCTCTGCAATACTTTGTTTTAGTTGCCTTTAAATGAGGCCAGTAGACTGCCTTTGAATAGTATTTCCAACTGTTTAGATGCACTGCTTGATGAGGGAATTTGGGTATGAATGTCAGAATTTATGTGCCCCCCCCCCCCCACCAGGAAGAGGAAATTGGAATCTCATAGTTTACACGGAACATTGAAACACATAAAACTTCTATTATCATATTTCGAATTATTAGAAAGTCTATATCTAAGCTTATAGTAAAACTGCCTGCATGAAAGGCTATTATACATATATCCTGTAAAGAGATGGGTGTGTACAATTGCTGGGTTCATTCAGAATATGCTTCAAAATTTTCACTGATAATAAAAATGGCAATGCAGAATGGGAGAGCCCTTGTTTATTACTTTTGTAAGTAGTAAAGCGGTAGAGTTAGGCACATTTATAACCAGTTCAGCTGTATGATTCCTATACAGCCCTCTCACCCAGTCTTGAAAATTAGAACTGTCTCCCCATTCATTTAATGTCTTTTCAGTTACTTGTAGTTAGTGCAATTGAAGGTTTTTTTTGTGAAATCCAGTCACAGGCACCTATATCAAACTCTATCTGCACTGCAAGAGGGCATATCACACAATGGTAACTTGCTAAATTATAACTATATCTGCCTCTTACATGTCTGCCCTAGGAGGGAGTAATCAGCTTTAGCATAACCCCAGAAGATAGGTGATCAATACGTTGGTGGGATTTTTGATGTCTAGGTTTAGTAAGGAGATAAGCCTATAGTTCTGAGGGTTGGCCTGATCTTTCTGAAGTTTGCACAGTAGAAGAAAAGCATTTCCATTACACCATTGAAGAAGCAATCTTCTCTCAAATCTTTGTAGATAACTTAAAGCATACAGTAGACACTGAATAGCATTAACTTGATGTGTTGTTCTTGATAACCATCTGGGCCAAGAAATTTCCCTCCTCTAATGTCTTTGACAGCCAGTGATAGGTTGCTAGTAGAAACTAGGCCATATAATACTTCAAAACTCTCCAGTGATACTTTTGTTCAGTCCTAAAAATCACACAAATTGCAGTTTTTCAGGGTCTGCAACTGATGTTGGGGGATATGCATGTAAAATGATATGAACTCATTGCTATTTACTTCTTGGTCATTGGATAAATGGTCCTGTTGTTTCAATAGCTAATGATTACATTTCAACCTTCTGTGTACTGAAGACTTGAACTAACAGCCAACTGTACGGATTCATTGGAGTATAACATTTTGTCTTGCTTTATTTCCTGTAAATCAGGTGCGCATCTATATTCACCTTGTTTTAGCTCTTGACATCATAGAGTAATAGATTCCTAGTTATTCCAAGGCCACTGTGTCTTACGGCCATTAAAACTTTACCAGTATCCCCTTCAGGCTGCTCTGCCTTTCACCAAGAGGGCCATATCAGTCAGTCCTGGAGTAAATTTCTGAGTACTCATTCAATCATCTACATTATGTTTAAAGGTTTAAAGGAAGATAGTGAGTCACACTGTTTAAAATCCAGGGGAAGTTTATTCCAGAGGTTTGGGAGGTTCTGGGTTATTAAAACCTGTCTCTCCAATGTGTTCTATTTATCTTTTAGTGAAGATGTGGGCCCCTAGTTCCAGTATCAGTAGAGCTATTGGACTTGTGGAGACAGCAGAGCAAATGCAACCAGGTCTCTAATGGCATGGTTAGTGAGATAGAAATCTCCCCCAAACTCTGCAAGACAATGAATAAAGAGAAAGGGCTTTCAGCCTCTCCTGTTGTTTCACAAATATTAGGCCTGTGATCATTCTAGTTAGGAACCTATGTGGTATTTCTAATTGTTTGATATGATTATCGAGGTTCAGCCTGAAGAGGATGTTGTACTCAATAACTGGCCTAGTCAATGCTGAGTATAAGGTAGTGATTACCTCTTTAGGCTTTGAGGATATTTCTTTAGTAATTAGCTGGGCTAAATAAAATGATTTCTTGACAACTGTTGTCCTACAATGGTTACTCCAACTTCCTAGTTCCTAGGCAACATTTTTGTTCTGTAGTGGTGTGTTGTTTGTACAGTATAATGAGGGGAGGGGTTGGGTGTTCACTAGGCTAATGACCACTAGGGCCTTTTTAAGCCTAGCCATGCATCCAAACTCTCTGACAAGTTCTGTTACCATTGGTAGTGTAAGTACAAGCAGGGGCCTGAGAGGTGAACTATTTACAAGCTGCCTGTGTCCATCAGAGACATAGGTGTCAAACCAGGGGTGAACTTCTGGTTCTCCATCCAATTGCACAAATTTACACTTGTATTGGGTTAGGGAGGAAGTCTGACTCACATGGATGGGGAGTTTGTTCCAAACAAGGGGTAATCTCTGGGATACATGCCTGTCTATCCAGCGGGCCCTAGTTATATTACAGGCAGTTCTTTAGAATAGGTAATTCTGGTGCTGTTTGTTTTGCATATATTCAGGAGGTCCATCAGAGTGGGATCCAGAGATGCCTTGTATGCCAAGTATAGATCTCTTTTCAACAGTCCGTAGGAGACATAATGCAGGGATAGGACTTTGATGCAGTCTGCCTAGGACATGTTATTTATACCCTGTATTCTTTTAGTGAGGAATCTCTGCAGATGTTCCATTTGATGGAAGTGCCTGGTAAGGTACGTATAAAAGGAGTATTGTACTCAGTAATAACTCTGATGAGTGCTGAATACAGTGGAACAATGACTTCCTTGGACTTAGATGATATAGCTTTGTTTATAAGTTGAACAACACAGAATGATTTCCTCATTACCACAGACATGTGATGGTCAAAGGCTAGACTGGTGTCTACGTGTATCCCCAAGTCCCTGACTACTGCGTCAACTGCTAGGGATGTGATGTCATTATGACAGTTACTGGGAGTGGCTGATCAAAAGCACATTTTAGCATTTTGAGCCCATTTTAGTAAATGAAGAGTTTATTAGGCAGAGTTTATTCAGGAAGGTTTAAATGCCATAGACTGACTTAACAACAACCCAAAGTTTTCAGTCATTTGCACACTTTCATAGTGAGAGATCTTGCTTCTCTACTTGGAGCTCTGAGAAGTAAATACCAAAAGGGGAGAGGCCCCAGTACAGAGCCATGGGGGATATCACTGGTCATGTCCAAACTCTTTCATAAGACACATGCAACTTACAATTGTGTGAGTTCTGTCTTTCAGACAGTGTGTTATTCATTTTACCACATATGGGTCAATTTTTAAAAGCATTTAGATTTTTGTACGATGCCAGTATGGGGAATGGTGACAAATGCCATGGCCAGGTCAAGATATGGCATGTGTACTGCATGGCTACCATCTACATCCTTTCAAAGAAGTTTACCAGATTCAGTAGTCTGGATCTACCCTTCATAAAGCCATAAAGGTTAAGGTGTTTACCTTAAAGAGACAAGGTACAGGGTTTGATTCTCACATAGGGTAATTGCCTAGGCTTAAAATGGCCCACAAGGGCAGTTAGCCTAATACTAACCTATAATACTACTAACCTAAGCTGTCGGGGGTCAAGTCTAATAACATTCCTGATAGTGTACTTCATGAGTTGCATCATCTTGCATTTTCTGAACAATAAAAAGAACAAAACTGCAACCCAGCCACTGGGGATGCACAGGCCAGTGCATTTCTTTGTGCCGGTCCCAAGCCCGGATACATGGGGAGGGTTGCATCAGGAAGGGCATCCGGCATAAAACTTCACCAATCATTTCATGCAGGCACCAATAAATACTTTAATACCAGATCAGTCGAGGCCCGGGTTAACAACAACCACCACCAGTACTGTTAGCCAACAGGGTGCTGGCGGAAATTGGGCTACTGTTGGCCAAAGGAGGAGAAGAGGCGGAAGACATGGCTGAAGATGGGAAGAGAGGAGAAAGGCTAGGACTGTGGTAGTGAGGGTCAGAACTTTGAATGTTGGCAGTATGACTGGTATAGGGAGAGAGCTAGCTGATATGATGGACAGAAGGAAGGTTGGTATATTGTGTGTACAAGAGCCCAGATGGAAGGGGAGTAAGGCTAGGTGTACTGGAGGTGGGTTCAAATTGTTTTATCATGGTGTGGATGGAAGGAGAAATGGCATAGGAGTTATTCTGAAGGAACAGTATGCTAATAGTGTTTTGGAGGTGAAAAGAGTGTCAGATAGAATAATGTTTATGAAGCTGGAAATTGATGGTGTAATGATGAATGTTGTTAGTGCATATGCTCCACAAGTTGGGTGTGCAATGGATGAGAAAGAAAAATTTTGGAGTGAATTGGATGAAGTGGTGATGACTGTACCCAAGGGTGAGAGACAGTGGTGATTGGAGCAGATTTCAATGGGCATGTTGGTGAAGGGAACAGAGGGGATGAGGAAGTGATGGGTAGGTATGGTGTTAAACAAAGGAATGTAAAAGGTCAGATGGTAGTGGATTTTGCAAAAAGGATGGACATGGCTGTGGTGAATACGTATTTTAACAAGAGGGAGGAGCATAGGGTGACATACAAGAGTGGAGGAAGATGCACACAGGTGGATTATATCTTATGTAGGAGGGCCAGTTTGAAGGAGATTGGAGACTGTAAAGTGGTGACCGGAGAAAGTGTAGTTAGGCAGCATAGGATGGTGGTTTGTAGGATGACGTTGGTGATTAAGAGGAGGAGGAGGAGTGTGAGGGCAGCACCAAGGATCAAATGGTGGAAATTGAAAAAGGGTAATTGTGAGGTGGAGTTCAGGGATGAGTTAAGACAGGCACTGGGTGGCAGTGAAGAGTTACCAAATAGCTGGGTAACTACAGCAGAGCTAGTAAGGGAGACGGCTAGAAAGGTGCTTGGTATCACATCTGGAAAGAGGAAGGATGACAAGGAAACATGGTGGTGGAATGAGGAAGTACAGGAGAGTATACAGAGAAAGAGGTTGGCAAAGAAGAAGTGGGATTGTCAGAGAGATGAAGAAAGTAGACAGGAGTATAAGGAGATGAGGTGCATGGCAAAGAGAGAGGTGACGAAGGCTAAGGATAAGGCATATGAAGAGTTGTATGAAAGGTTGGACACTAAGGAGGGAGAAAAGAACCTGTACCAATTGGCTAGACAGAGGGACCGAGCTAGGAAAGATGTGCAGCAGGTAAAGGTGATAAAGGATAATAAGGGAAACATACTCACTAGCAAGGAGAGTGTGTTGAGGAGATGGAAAGAGTACTTTGAGGGGTTGATGAATGAAGAGAATGAGAGGGAGAGAAGGTTGGATGATGTAGGGATAGTGAATCATGAAGTACAATGGATTAGCAAGGAGGAAGTAAGGATAGCTATGAAGAGAATGAAGAATGGAAAGGCTGTTGGCCCAGATGACATACCTGTGGAAGCATGGAGGTGTTTAGGTGAAATGGCAGTGGAGTTTTTAACCAGATTGTTTAATGAAATCTTGGAAACTGAGAGGATGCCTGAGGAATGAAGAAAAAGTGTTTTGGTACCGATTTTTAAGAATAAGGGTGATGTGCAGAGCTGTAGTAACTACAGAGGGATTAAATTGATCAGTCACAGCATGAAGTTGTGGGAAAGAGTAGTGGAAGCAAGGTTAAGAAGGGACGTGATGATTAGTGAACAGCAGCATGGCTTCATGCCAGGAAAGAGCACTACAGATGTGATGTTTGCTCTGAGAGTGTTGATGGAAAAGTACAGAGAATGTCAGAAGGAGTTGCATTGTGTTTTGGTAGACTTAGAGAAAGCATATGACAGGGTGCCTAGAGAGGAGTTGTGGCATTGCATGAGGAAGTCAGGATTGTCAGAGAAGTATGTAAGAGTGGTACAGGATATGTACGAGAGTAGTGTGACAGTGGTGAGGTCTGCAGTTGGAGTGACGTTTGCATTTAAGGTGGAGGTGGGGTTACATCAAGGATCAGCTCTGAGCCCTTTCTTATTTGCAATGATGATGGACAGGTTGACAGATGAGATCAGACAGCAGTCCCCGTGGACTATGATGTTTGCAGATGACATTGTGATCTGTAGTGAGAGTAGGGAACAGGTGGAGGAGACCCTGGAGAGATGGAGATATGCTCTAGAGAGAAGAGGAATGAAGATCAGCAGGAATAAGACATAATATATGTGTGTGAATGAGAGGGAGGATAGAGGAATGGTGAGGATGCAAGGAGTAGAGGTGGCGAAGGTGGATGAGTTTAAATACTTGGGGTCAATAGTTCAGAGTAACGGTGAGTGTGGAAGAGAGGTGAAGAAGAGAGTACAGGCAGGATGGAGTGGGTGGAGAAGAGTGTCAGGAGCGATTTGTGACAGACGAGTACCTGTAAGAGTGAAAGGGAAGGTCTATAAGAGGGTAGTGATTCCAACTATGTTATATGGGTTGGAGATAGTGGCATTGACAAAAAGGCAGGAGTTTGAGCTGGATGTGGCAGAATTAAAGATGTTAAGATTTGCACTGGGTGTGACAAGGGTGGACAGGATTAGGAATTAGTATACCAGAGGGTCAGCCCAGGTTGGAAAGTTTGGAGACAAAGCCAGAGAGGCACGATTACGTTGGTTTGGACATGTGCTGAGGAGGGATGCTGAGTATATTGGGAAAAAGGATGAAGCTACCAGGTAACAGGAAAAGAGGAAGGCCTAAGATAAGGTTTATGGATGTGGTGAGAGAGGACATGCAGGTGGTTGGTATGACAGAGCAAGATGCAGAGGACAGGAAGAAATGGAAACAGGTGATCTGCTATGGTGACCCTTAATGGGAACAGCCAAAAGAAGATGATGATATGATTGATTAATTGTAATCCTCAGCAGTTTACTAGAAAATTTTAAAAATATGGGGACCGGGTAACAATATGAGGCAAAATCAGGTACAATCTGCAAAAGTCTGGACAGCTGAGCGGCCTTGTTACGTTGAAGTCCTGTATGAAGTTTCCTTTTCCACACAAAAGTCATAACTTAAGACAACCTTAAACAGGGTTTACTAATCCCTGCCATACTTTCTGGGAGCTGATTTTTATAACAAACAGTTAACAAGATTCTAAGGTTTGCAGCTAAGCAGCGTGATGAAGTACTACAAGAAACACACCTGCATCTATTTCATTTTCATTTATTAATATATATTCGCACTGGGAAGTGGGATGGCCCTATAAAAACATTTCTTTCCTTTAGAAACTAGGAAATATCCCAGGTATGATAGCCTTATACGAATAAAAATCAGATTAAGTTTCACTAGCCAAAACAGTGTACCAGGAAGTGTGTGTGTGTGTGTGGGGGGGGGGGGGGGGCTAATGTAACAGTATCTCAGAGGTGATGAGGTATACCAGCAAGTGAAATAGTTTACTTCCTTCCATAGATCTATAGTTATTTTAATTCAGAAACTAGCATTACCATTTAAGTTTTGAGTGTGCCTTAGGGCAAATTTCCTCTCACCCTTTATTTGTCTGACTGAAGAGCACTCTATAATTAGTCTGACAAGCCTAACATCATCAGTTCAACATTCTAAAATGTTAAAGCTGTGTTTTATTTGTTAAACAGATAGTATAAATAATAAAAAAGCAGTCACTTCCATAAAATTATAGGTAGTGCCAACCCAGAGAACCAAGAAGCATCACTGAATTCTATCAGTCTCACAGATGATCATCACAGCTGTACTATTTACAAGGCTATCATATGGAACAATATCAAACCAAGATAAATAGTCAGAACTGTACTGCTTACAGGGCTGCCATATGAAACACTGTCACTCTCATAGAATAGTCACAGCAGCACTATTTACAGGACTGCAATATGAAACTATGCCCCCTCTGTACTACTTTCAGTGCTGCAATATGGAATTCTGTCTTCTATGTACTACTTACAGGACTGTCATATGTAATTCTACCCTTAGGAGGGTGGCCTAATGGTTAAGGTGTTTGCCTTCGAAACACAAGGTGCAGCGTTTGAGTCTCACAAGGGATAATGGGCTAGGCTTAAAATGGCTCGCAAGGGCAATTAGCCTAGTACTAATCTATAAATCTATATTACAGACAGGGCTGAAATATGGAACTACATCCTTTCTGTAGTACTTATGGGGCTGCAATGTAAAACTCTGTCCCTTCTGTACTGCTTACAGAGCTGTGATACTGAGCAGTGCCTAATCCTATACTACTTAAAGGGCTGCCATATGGAACTTTATCCACTATGTACTACTTACAGGGCTGCCATATGGATATTTGTCCATACTGGCCTACTTACAAGGCTGCAATATGGAACTATGACCATTCTGAGCTACTTACAGAGTTACCATATGGAACTATGCCCATCTCACAGAAATAGTCACAGCTATACTGCTTACAGGGGTGCAGTGTGGTACACTGACTATGCCACAGAAAATGGCCTCACTAATGAAACTGCAATGTGTCACAAATCAAAGGCAACACTGGATGTAGAGATACCACAGGCAGGGGAGAGTTACTACTGTGTTACAGGTGAGGCAAAAAGGACTCTTTCACTGTAGCACTTCTTTTGCTGCCCAGAATGCACTTGCAGATCTCCCTATATGCAAAATATCTATTTTCCTGTATGCCCCTCACTCCAAAATGGTTGGGATAGTTATACTGGATTTCATCTCTTGTTTTAACCTGGTGAGTCTTAGCGAGTCAGCTATGGCATATCAATCTCATTCAAGTTCACATATTTTGGTCTCTAGTCTTGAGAAAAAGAAGCAAAGAGGAAAGTGATTCCCACTTCCAGATGGGTGAGAAGAAAGGCAAGCAAAGCAGGAAATTCACTTTAGTGCTATTGAGGTGCGGAAGACTTGGGTAGGCATTAGATAACTGCAGATCATTTTGTCTAGGCTGAATTTATCATAGTGGAGGATGATTAGCACTAGCAATGTAGCTCAGGCTTATAGTGCAGTAGATAGGAACTTCTAACAATTTCATGGCTATTCAGGTAACACATAAAGGCAAATGACTGAGCCCTCAGGACAAGAGACACCATTAGAGGAAGTGATTTATGTAAATATTATTTAAAGGCCTGAGAGGACAGGGGAAAAAATGAAGAGGACTGAAAAGGTATGATTAATGAGTTGATGTGGGTATTCAGTGGGTGCCCAGTTCTAAGGCTAAGTTGTCCTCTTCATAGCCTTGAGTCTCATGTGTATGATAGGTAAGTAAAACACTAGGACAACTGCAAGGAGGTTGCTTATGTTTTTTGCAAGAGGACATAGGTACAATGTTGTAGCTAGGTGGATAAGAAGGAGTCATATTAGGTGGGACTAGGCATTTAGACAAGACAGCAGAGGGAACAACACAAATTAACTCACAAGAGAATTTTTTTCCATGTTGTGAGTAAATAGTGAACACCTAAATGGCGACTTTTTTACTGGGGAACAGTATGTGTAATGGTTAAGTAGTGATGACAGAGCCAAAAGATACAGCTGTTAGGGTGTGTTGTGTAGAAGAGAGGTCACAGACTGGTGGGTAAGCAATGGTGCACATTTCAATTTTGATGGGGAAGGAGGTGAGCAGTGGAAATTTTATTGATATCTGAATTATAAAATGGAGGGGAGAAAAGAAAAAAGTTACAAGAAACTGTCATTAATTCTTGTAAATAATTGCAGTACCAAGACAATTGCTATAATAGGTCATTTATTAACTGCAGAATCTGAAGAGGGGCAAGGTAAGGACAAGACCTAGGAAATATCCTCAGAGGAATGGATACCAAATGGAGGGGTATGCAATGACTATATAGAGGATAACAGTTACTAGCCTTACAGTCTCTGGTTGGTAGATAAGCCAGGTCCCAACTGTTTGATGCAACAAGGATAAATTGCAGAAGGTGCCAGAAAAAAGCAATAATACTTGAGTCATGAGCATTTGATTGTTTTATTTTGGCATTGATTTCTCCCGTGTAAATCAATTGCCTTAATTCATAGAATTGATGGAGAATGATTAAGATAGTATCATAATAAAAAATGGAAAGTAAATAAATAAATACAAGGGGAAGGTCAGTGATTAGCCAGAAGGACAGAAATCACCTAATAGAGTTCGGGAGGGATATATTTTGGTAGGATGCTCATCTATGTCTACAATGGCAACAGTTTGAGAACTAAGTAAAAGCTAGCAAAGGGTAAAATATGAGAGACTACAATATAAAAACAAGTGGGGATAACCAGAGAAAGCACTTCTATGGTAAATTGGAGCAAGAGACAGGCAAGTCATGCTGGGATATGGGTCTTAGACAAAATGGTAGGGCCTGAATGGAAATAGGCCATTATATATTTGAAGGAGGAAATGGTGGTAACTATGTATAGGCCCTGAAAAATGAATAGTATTCCTTTTTTTTTCATACACCTTTATTGAATTATTCCTGGTAAAGACAAAGTGCTAGTAGCTGGCCATGAGTCTATATAACTGGGCAATTTAAAAGTGGAGGATGATAATAGTAAAATAATCAGCTCAGTAAGTGAGTGATACAGAATGCTGAAACATTAAATGGCAAAAGGTGAAAATTATGTATTGGTATGTAACAGATCAAGAAATGCGGAAAGAATGTGTCTATTAATAAGGCACCTTGAGTAAGAAGTGGAGTGCTTATAGTTTGAGGGTAGGACAGGTAGCTGGTTAGCGAAGAATAATCTGTCTGGGTGGGTTTCATTTGCTGAGATAACCTACTGGGAAGTAAGGTTGGCTAATGAGACATTGTGCCTGTTCAGGGGGATGAGGCACCATGTAATTCTGTTCAGCAGTTATCACTGCCTCCATGAGTTTTCATAGTTGGCTGATTTCCGAATCAGTCACCACCAACAATAGCACAAGGGGGCAAGAGGCTGAGTGAAGCAGGGAAAGGGCAAAGCCTAGTACATTTTAACAAATGAAGAAATAGTAAAAGAAGATAAATTAACAGTGGCAAGGACTGTAAAACAGTGTGAAATCAGTCCCTTCATTATCTATATAGTGGACTTCTGCAGTAAAACACATGGGGATGGCTATTCGGCTGCTCAAGGACACAGCTTCTGAACAAAATGGCACAATGTGGCTGAGCACAGGGGCAAATATTAGTGTCCAGGCAGAAGTCTCCATATAATACATATGGATAATCGTAAATGGCAAGATAGCAGAAAATGATGAAAGACTTGCAATAATGAATAACAAGTGAAAACTCAGTAACCAGAATGCTGAAGAATGATTTAATTTAAAGAGGAATGCTAATATTAAATTTTGAAATGTTTATGGGGAAAGTAGAGAATTGAGTGATTTCAAGTAATTGAAATAATCTGCAAATATGTGCCTCTTAATAAATCCCTTAAATGGCAATTAGAGTAAGTGTGTTTTTAAAAGAAAAGAATAACAGGTGAATAACAAAGCTGATCTTACTATTTTTGGTTAATTCTAAACTATTGTGACTCAATATCAATTTAAACCTTTCCTTTTCCACCTTAATTCATCACAACTAGTCAAACGTCATCATAACTTAGATACAGTCATTCATCCATTTCTTCCTCTTTCCCCAAGACATGAAACTCTAAATAAATTCTAGACTAATGGAAGACATAAGAAATAGAAATAATTTTCATCAATGCTTCTCATAAGTGTTGAAATCCATTTCTCAGACTATAGTGTGACTACATATTGTATTCTGAACCCTTTCTCCTTCCCTGGACATAATGACCAAGTCTGACTGTTCAATTTGTTCTCTTTTCAAGAGTGTAGATGGGTATCAGTAGCCCAGAGCAATCACTGTATAGTAAAGTTTCATTTTTTCTTTTAATCTCTATCAGCAATGCCCTCATCCAATGGATTGTGTGCTGTGACATCAGCTCTATAGTTGTGAATGCACAACCCACTGCAGATATCTGACAGCACCCTCTCCCTCTCAGTGAGTCCATATCACTACCAGAAGTCTATAAAACAGTGTGGAATCCTCAGACCTTTCATACAAGGTAAAAGAGAGTGAGCCACCTGCTGACACTTGATTATTTTTTTTAATCAAATTAGGTGTCTGGCACTCAGGTGGCTTGCCAAACCTGTGAGCCTGCACTGCAGATCGAAGTTGTCCATCTGTGACATTGGGCTGGTTTGTCGCTGCTCACTTTCTGTATGTTATGCTTTTGATTTCAATGTGACTTTCTCACAAGCAGAGTAGTTTACATCATGAATTTCAGTTAACACTTAATCTATACAGTGCAGTCCAATGGGATCTCAGAAAATGCCTCACCCAAAAATGCTTGCTTTCTTCACTGGTTTTTAACCTCCAGGTCAGTCTCCAATACAGTAATAGCAGTCCACATCTGAGATACAAGAAGCACATATAGCTAATCAATATGACATTATTGAAATATTTACACATGAAATTGTAGGTACATTCATTGATTGTCAAATATCCACGCAGTCCCCATGGGACATAGTGCATGCATTACAATAGATATCTGGATTTTTAATCATTTCAGAGAAATTGGAAGAGATTTCAGATCCAAATTAGACTGTTCATAAAAGCATACCTTTTTAACTGTGTTAAGTAGTTTGCATATCACCTTTCTGTTTTGAGAACAGAAACATGCTCATGCAATGGGCCCAGTAATAAATCAAAGATGTCCTCTTTTTCTCATATGGTCACTTCCATACTTATTTACGTGTCAAAAATCAAGTGGATAAAATAATATTTCTGTCTAAATATCTGCATTAGAGTGGACTGCTGTGTATAACTTCTTTGTACCTCATGGGTCTCTATTAAAAGTCTATAACAGACAGCTGCATAGATTTATTCAGATATGAGTAATATGAGGAAGTGACACATTGGGTCTCCTTACCTAGACTTTTATGCCAGAGCTGTGTTTCTAGCAGTAAGTATATAGAGTATCAAGCCAAACTCTCAGGCTGTGTAGAAAATGTAACACCTGCCATTTCCCCACCTGATTAAAGCAACATCCCCAGCCATCAGGGCCATGACTTCCAGACACAAATCAGTCTGCATCACATGGCATATATTTAAAAAAATACCCCTTTGGAAATGTAGCTTCTTTAATCCACCCCATATTGCAGGTGAGATACATTTTTTTTTAATTTATGATTTCAGCCAAGCTCTCAAAGGCTCCATCTCCCAATGGCAATTAATCATTACACTGACATAATCAATACTGAACAATTAAGCAGACATTTTATCTCAATGTTTGTGTTACTATCAATTGCCCATCAATCCATAGTGATCTGGTTCTCCCTGGATAATACTGGATGGAGTCTCTGCACATAATAAATATAATCAGTGAAGCCAGATCATGGATGACTTTATGATCAACATGTTTGACCTTCACTCGAATTAAGATACTATCTTATTTGTCAAAATATCTGCCACAGGTGAACTGAGACATATCTATAAAAACACCGGGAAACAGTATGTCTGGAGAAGAGCTTGCAGCTCATGTATCAGACAAGGCACAGTAATGCAACACTCATTTGTTGCTTTTCTTCACTGTAGAATATAGCAACAAGCTCTGCAACATCCCTTGTTTCTGTACGTCTAATTGCAAAGGTATATACCTCTCTTGTTTTCATAATGTGTCTACAATATAACACACAAGTTAGGGAGAAAGTCTATGTAGGTGCAAACTTTACGTCAAGCAAAGAAAAACAGACTTCAAAGAGTAAATAGTAAGTGAAAAATAAGCATTTAAATACTAAAGAATAAAACCAATTAAACAGCTACCCAGTTATTTAGTTATTTATTTATTTATTGTTACACGGCTAGAGCAATGGTCAAATCTGACAAACTGCATGCTCAGTCTTGGTTACAAACATAGTAGTAATAGTAAAGGTAAGAACACTAAATTGTTGCGGTATATGAAAACAACACAGTTCTCATACATCTATAAATATATGCATATTTACAAGAAGTGGTTTACAAAGAAGATTGCTCAAGAGTGCATAATCAATAAATGCCGAGGCTAGGAAATATCTACGTAGAGACTGGAGTATTAGATGGTGATACCAACAGTGGTGTCATAAGTGATGTAATTGTGGTCCAGCCAAAAAAAAGCAGACATTGAGCTCTAGCATGACAGGGGATGCCAGCAGGGAAGACAGTAGTTGGCAGTAAAGAGAGCAGATAGCAGTGAATACTGTAAGCAACAATAGTAAAGTGTATTTACAGGAAAATCGGATGTTATAAATCAAGGAAGAAATGAATAGGACAGATGTAGAAGCACTGAGTACAAATTTTCATGTTAGAAACGTTAGGTGAATAGGCATTCAAGGCCTTCCATGGGATACATTTTCACTGTGCAAACATGGGAGTTAAGTGACATAGTCTGTGATCAGACATTGGCACTTAAATTACTCAATTAGGCATTGTTTGAACTGAGGTCCTAAGTGTAATCTATGAGTTCTATAAGACAGTGTGGTTGTGACTGTTGTAGTTTAGGAGCAAGAATTGAGAAGCTGTGGTTTGTGGAATGAAGTTTACTGGATGGAGTTATTAGAGCAGGGCCATCAGTGGATTGGTTTCTAAGGCTGAAGTGTGGCTTAGATGCAGTTAGTCTCATAACTGGGAGGAGGGAATATCATGGTGCAGGAATCTGAAAATAAGAGAGCCAAAAAGGAGGTTGGGTTTGTCTGCAATAAGAAGCCAAGTGGCCTTTTCCAAGGTGATGCAGCAATGTTCATGGCAAGGGAAATTGGTGATGAAATGGCAGATTTTGTTTGAGGCTGTAAGGTGGTAGTATTTTTCTGTGAGGCAGATGAGTGGATGTGTAGGCAAAATTCTAGTTGTACAAGTAGAACACCTTTGTAAACATCTGATTCAGCTGGTTATGACAGGACTTGAGATGTCTTTTTGACCCAGAATAGTAGGTAGTTGACTTGTATCGGACTTTTTGCATGTCATCTTTGAAGTTGAGGAACTGGTTAAGCCAAATGCAGAGGTATCTGAATGAAATGGTGGATTCAAACAGGTTATTGATTAGGTCTCTAAGACTGTAAGAGTTAGTAGCTTTAGTGAGTCTCTTCTTACTGACAAATAGTATGAACTTGTTTTTTGGGGGTTGAAAAGGAGTTATTTTAGAAAAAAGTCATCGGTTTAGTTGTAGTAGGTCAGCTTGAAGTTGATTTTGGATGATATCTTGAGTAGGGTCGGATCAATAGATAAAATGTTATTATCATTTAGAAGGAGTTGTAGTTGAGGAAGGTCAAGGGGCAATTATTTTTAAAAATGGAAAATAGTACAAGGGGCAGAATTGAACTGCGAGATGCCACTGAGAGTGTGATGGCTGAATATGTTGAAGAAGGTCAGATGTTAGCTGTGAAAGATTGGTTGGTAACGAAATCTTTGAACCATTGCTCCAATGAGGTTACCTTTATGCATATTATTGAGGCTATCATCAGTGAGGGTCCAGATCAGTGCTTTTCCTAATTTAACCCCTTAACTTCTAAAGTGGCTGAATGTGCTTTAATAGGGTATGCATATACTGTGTAATGAGCCTTTCAGAAGGTTAATCAGTTTCAAAACCAACTGCATGACATGCATATGCAGGCAGTACTGGTAACCAAATAGAGCTGTTCAAATAGAACATGCATCCAGTGGGATAAGCATGCTAACAGGAAAAGCCACAGTCAGAACAGAGACCACAAGAATCAACAATGTTGTGGGAGCATTGTGTTTATAATTTCTTTAGCTACAACAGAAATACAAACACCTTCTACTCTAGCAGATCACTCATGTAGGTCCATTCTTTTGTCCGAATCCACAAATAATCTTTAAGCGATGGCTCAATGTCTGTGGAATGGAGGATCATCAATAAGGGGGAGACAGGTGAAAACAATGGAAAAAAACAGGTCCTACAATGCCAAAACCCAAATCCAAAACAAACGTCTGAAAATATTTAATTAGTTGAACTTCCTACTTTCTTTATTGCAGCCTTTTGTAATTATTAGAAGATATCAGTTTATTCCTACAAAAATTCCTCATATTTGGGAAGTTTCAACTTAAATTTTGTATCTTACTAGCAAGATAATATGTAAAATTAAGTCATTTTCTTCACTTTTATACATAATACATCTGCAGAGATAATAACAGCTGGTTCTCCAAATATTACTTCTGACAGCACTTTAGAGGGTATTACTTTTATAACAGAACAAGAATCATTTGGGGAAAGTGATGCTAGCTCATTGTTTAATATGGAAGATGTATCCTTCACTGAATTGCCTCTGCCTGATAATTACACCCATCCAAATTTAAAACAATGTTCTCTCAAAGACTACAGATGTGAATTTTCAAATGCCTAAGCAGTTAATCTTTAAAAATATGTATTAACTGTTCAAACTTTTAACTAAGTCTGTGCATAATTTGACTATAGTACAGTGGTAAGCCTTGGCAGACTCATGATATGCATGTACACATAACTTAGTTGTTATTAAGGAGGTTAACAAAGGGAAAACATAGTAACTAGGACACAATTTCATTGTAATGTTATGGGAATGAAACTTCTGAGTAATCACACCACTTGCTAATTTCTCCCCGGCTACCATACAGAGGTTTTCACAACAGAATTCACTGATTTGTTAAAGAATTTCCATAATAGGAGCAATATGATCATCTTCAGTGAAATAATTTATTTTATTTATTTATTTAATGTGTTTACTGGGAAAGACTGACTTGGAATAGGCCAGTTTTCTGCCTCTTTCTCCGGAGGCCCAGAAAGAAATGATTCAGCTGCATGTCCTCGTAATGTGGAAGGAAACCTACATGAATGCAGGGATGACATGCAAACTCCACATAGAATGCAACCCAGATGAGAATCGAACTGGAGGACCTCTTGCTTTGAGGTGACAATGCAAACTGCTGCACCACTCCTCCGTATAATTCTAGTATATCTGTACTTTTCAGGGTGTCTAAATTACATAATCCCATTTCTAACCCTCCCACTTATGCTTTAATATCCTTGTGAGGTACGTACTTTATAGGTTCATAGTATATACTAGGTTAATGACCACCAAGGCTTTTATAAGTCTTGCCATGCAATCCAACCCTATTGTGTCCCTATGCATCAAGGGCATTTATTAAAAGGTGGTATATTAACTAGGACATTTCTAGAGGTTACTGTCTGCCTCTGTCTATCAGAGACATGGGGGAAAGACTCGGGTGAATTTCCAATTTACCATCCAGTGGTCAAGGTTACACTTAAATAGAGTTGAGTATAGACTCTAGTCTACCACATGTGGATGGGAAGCCTGTTTCAGGGCATGGGAATCCTCTTATACTCATATCTGTCTTGCCAACACATATTATTTATGTCACAAGCAAAATTTAAATCTTCTAATCTAGTGGTTCTGATGCTGTTTGGTTTGCAGGTGTGCAAAAGATTCATCAAAGCTGAATCCAAAGATGCTTTATATGCCAGACATACATCGCCTCTCAGTAACTTGTAGAAGACTGAATATAGAGATAGGGCTTTAAGGCAATCCATATAGGACAATGTGTTTGTACCCTAGATTTTCCTGGTAAGGAACCTCTGTGGGCATTCCAACTATTTTTTATGTCTGGTCAGGCACATGCCAAAGGGGGCATTATACTCAATGATGGGTCAGATAAAGGTCGAATAAAGCGGCACTATGACTTCCTTGGACCTGGATGCAATGACCGTGCTTATAAGTTGGATGACATAGAATGATTTTCTTATTACCATCACCACATGTTGTTCTGAGACCGTATTATTGCCTACATATCTTCCTAGATTCCTGAAAACCATGCCAACTCTTAGGGGTGCCTTATTTATGTAGTAATTAGCTTAGGTGACAGTTTCCCCAAAAGGCACTATAATGCATTAATTGGCATTGTGTTTTACTAGAAATAGTTAAACTTTTAAAATATGTTCTTTTCTTTTTTTAAACACATTCCTCTGTATTAAATAAGGAATTCAAGCAATGCAGTTTAACAAAAATCTGAAACCATATACTTCCAGATGATTTTCTGCATCCATTTTCACAGTTGTTGCTATCCAAAATTTATAAGCAAAACAGGGTATTATTAGTTGGCAATGAGACTATCTTTGTGTTATTCTAGACATTCGAGCACTATATAGTAGCACTCCACATCCAGATGGTATACATGTGTGGCATACTGTTTGCAGGATGGACATCAGGAAATCTCTATATTACACCTTTATTGTTATTGTTTCTAGTCTATGTATTTTGTCTTTGATAACAAACTGCATTTTCAGCGATAGGGCGTTGCAATTCTGATGTCTTTATGAACCATTTAGAAGAAATATATATATATATATATATATATATATATATATATATATATATATATATATATATATATATATATATATATATACACTACTGAAAAATAGTGAAGCTACAGAAATTTAGCAATTTTCCACTTTAGCTCATAGTGGGTTATAGAATGAAACACCATGGAAGTTTTGATCTTATAATGGATTAGTTAATTGTTTAATTAGTTTTATCTTAAGTACGTGAATATTTATTTTTCACATATTGGTTAAACTTTCAAGAGTCTGTATTCATTGTGTTTGGTCTTGTCTTGAAGTAAACTTTGCATCTGCACATAGAATTTCTGCATAGTTTGTGTGCTATATTATATTGTGTCTTTTTAATGTGTCTGCCTGCAGATAGCAAATAAAAATCATCAAAGTATTGGCATAGTCTGAATACCATTTTAGGTCTGCCTTGAAAAAACACCATAGGCTGTAATAGGACTAATCTGGTTTACAAAAAAACAAACAAAAATAGCAGGTAATCATTTCCAATCTAATAGTCATTATTCCATCTGCAACACTTTAAAATTAGACAGGTGCATTAGAAACCTGGTACTTATACATTCTTCGGTCTATTCATATTCACAAGTTGTACCTGACTCCTACAACAAATCAGTGAACATTTATCACCATCTATGGAGTTTAGTAATCAAGCTGGAATCAGAAATATATTGATAGGTCTTTCATCCATATCATGCATGCACCACACACAAACTTATGGAGAAAGTAGGGGTCACAACCCCAGAATAAATGTTTGAGAGATGAGAGGAAATCAATGTACCTGAATAACACCGACATGAACATGGGAAGAATATGCAAACTCCACAAAGGAGGAACCAAATCTGAGAAAGAACCTCTTGCTGTATGTTAATACACACAGGTGGATTTCTAGACGATTCCATCCTTTTAATGCATGAGTACATACACACACACACACACACACAGACACACACACACACACACACACACACACACACACACACACACTTACTTAGTGGTGCATCTATTAAACACTGTGGATGCATCCCCATGCTAGCCCTTTGCTTATTTATTAAATGTATTTATTTGTTTGATAACTGGGTTAATGACCTGGTAAAAGATAAGTTTCAGACATTACCTGTGCCATGTGACATAGCAATGCAATCACAATTGAAGAAAATGATCAAGCCACCAGCAATTTTATTTTTTTTATTTTATTTATTTATTTTTAACAAACATTAAACAATGTAGGAAATATGCAGGAAAAAGGTAAAATGGTAGCAAATAACAGAATGAGTCAATAATTGCAACTGTTACAGCATACCCACTTGAATTTACCTAAAACTGCTTATTTAATCAGGTGTAATGCAGGAAGAAGTGCAGGTAAAGAAGATTTATAGGTTCATAATTTCATATGTGTTTACTAGGCTAACAACCTCAAGGGACTTTTTAAGGCTAGTGATGCATCCTTAATCTCTTACAAGTTCTGGTACCCTTGGCAAGTGCAAGTAGGGACATGGAGATGAAACATTCACAAGCAGGGGCCTGAGAGATGAACCATTTACATGCTGCCTGCATCCATTAGAGACATAGGTGCCAAACCAGGAATTAATTTTTTTTGCCCATCCAGCTGTTACACTTGACTTGGGTTATAGAGGAACTCTGCTTCACATGGAAGGGGAGCCTATTCCAGGGAAAGAGTAGTCTCTGGGATACATACCTGAATCTCTAGCTTGCCCTATTTATATCACTAGCAAGATTTAAGTCTTTAGGATGGGTAACTCTAGTGCTGTTTGCTTTGCAGATATGCAGGAGGTCCATCAGGATGGGGTCCAACAATGCCTTTTATTCATGGCATAGATCTCCCTTCAACATCCTGTAGGAGGCAGAACACAGGGCTAGGGTTTTCAGGTGGTCTGCATAGGGAATGTTACTTGTGCCCTGTATTCTTTTAGCTAGGAACCTCTGTGGATGTTTCAGTTGTTGGATGTGTCTGGTTAGGCACATGCCAAAGGAGGCTTTGTACTCAATGACACATCTGATGAATGCTGAATATAGTGGAACGATACCCTTCTTGGACCTTGATGCCATACCATTTTTTATAAATTGCACAACATAGAATGTTTGCTCACTACTGTAGACACATGATGGTAAAAAGCTAAATTGCTGTTTACATGTGTCCCCAAGTCCTTGACAACTGGGCCAAGTCCTAGGGCTGTATTGTCACTATGATAGATACCAGGAATGGGCAACTTCCCAAATTATACTATTATGCATTTCTTGCCATTTAATTTTAGTCCATGGCTCTTACACAAGTTATTTGTCTGCGGCGGTTCTTCTTGAAGAACATTAGTGTCAAGTAGGGGAGACTATGACTGCTTCTAATTTACAATAATTTGCAAATTTGGTCAACTAGATGCTCTTGACATTGGCCTTGACTTCAGAGAAGTAAATGCCAAAAAGGAGCAGTCCTAGGACTGATCTCTGAGGGACTCCTCTTGTGACTGGCTTCTTTGTAGAGGTGACTTTCTGTGAGCCAGCTGGCTATCCATCAGGTGACATAAGGGTTTATACCAAAACATTTGAATTTATCAACAATCTTTACTGCAAGATGAACACTTGTGCTCAAACACAATAACATGCTTACTAAGAAGAAGTGGGACTGTTTTGGCGGTTAACCAAGCATTTGGGAATGCTTTTAAAAGCAATTTTAATACTTTTAATAAAATACTTTATACTTGGAATAGCTGTGGAGTAGCAGTGTGATTTTTCCTTTATTTGAATATTTTTGCTCACCGCTACCTTGTCAGTGAGTAGTACATCTTTATAATAATAGTAGTTTACAGAGTCTGTAGATGGCCCACATTTGTGCAGAGGGATAACTGTTGCTGGTCTATATTCATGAAGCACAAAACCTGTTTGGAGGCTACAGTTAAACAGTGATTCCAGACAGCCTGATAGGTCATGTTTCATTCTATTTAGAAGGTATCCCATGATATTGTCTGGGCTGATCAATGCATTGTTCTTGGTCTTAGAGAGAGTGTTGAGGACCTGTTCCCTAGTGATAGCAGGGGGAGTTATATTTGATAGTATTTCCTGAGTGGAAGTAGAAGTGGACAGAAAAAGGTAAGGTTACAGCTACATTTGTCGAGTGGTTTGCTATATCTTCTGTCTCAGTGTATGTGACTCTATTAACAATAAGCTCTGCACAGAAGTGTGCACTTCCTTTGAGATTGCAGACGTAGTTAAAGAATGTCCTGTGGTTGTTCTTGGCCTGGAAGGCCAAGTTTACTTCAGTTTTGGCTTTGTTAGACTTTCTTTGTCTTCAACGTTGCTTGTTTAGTTTGATGAGAATGCTTTTATCCTGCAGTGTGCTACATCTCATAAGTTTTTACCATGATTTTCTTCCTTCTGTTATGCAGCCTGTTTTTTTAATCAGTTCTGTACTTATTTCTGGTGGGTAACACTGCCTCTATGCAGCTATTAACATGCTTGTATAGGGTTTCTGTAAGTAGTTCTCTACAGGCAGCAGTGTTCTCATGGTTTATGGAGGCTTGACATTTTGCCAGGTTGTCACTTAAAAGTAGGACATTAGTTTTAGAGTAGTTCTTTAACATTCCAGGGTTATTTCCAAGTTTTATTTTTGCTTCAAAGGAGACTATTTTGTAGTCTGACCTTACCAGAGAGGAACTTTCACTAGAGCGTGTACAGTGCTGACTCGTATTAGTGGGCCCAGATCCAATAAGTCTGACCCCTGGTGGGAGTACTGAAAATCTGGTCCAGGAAGTTTGTATTTACAAAATCCAGGAATCTCTGTGCCTGTATGTTTGCTGTCATATCTGCATTAGGGTTAATAGCGGGGCAATTAAATTTGCCTATGAATATCATATTGGTGAGCGTCTCTGGTAGGATTAAATATGTGTTATGGCTTTCTTGAGTCAAAGATGGAAACATATAATTTGCAAGGAAGTGGTATTGGATTTTGCATATGGTGATTTGAATGTGGAGAAGCTCAAGAGCATTGTCCTGTCTGACCAGCCTTAAGGTATATTTATTTTTGATGTAAATCGAGACACCTCTGCCTTTAGTCCCTGTCTGTGTAGTAGCTGTTCTAAATGTGCACAAGGCATTATAGCCTTGCACTGTCAAAGTACTCTCTGATGGTAGTTGGACTGGACTAAAGTTAGAAATATAATAACTGAAAGAGGCTGTAATATCTAACCAGCATTTTTAAAGAAAATTCATTTAAATGAATGCATTAGATATACTTTTAGCTTTTCTTAAAAAGAGAAAGATTTTTAAGTAGACATCTCTGGTGGGAGATTGTTCTATGCAGTAAGGGCAATTTTGTAGATAGATTTTATACAGAAAAATAATAAGAAGCAGACTGAGGCATTTTAGTGTGAATTTCTTCTAAGATCATAAGATGATTCAAGTACTATTAATTAATTGGCATGAGGAAGGCAAAAGCATTCAATTAACCATTTTATTTATGTGTGTTTAAAAGGTAGCTAGACATGGCTGAAATAGGAAGCCATTTTGGTTGTTTAATTGGGGAACAGTGATGTTAAGTTTAACTAGACAGATTAACATAACATAATATTTTGTTTTAAGTAGTTTGCAGTTTAGTAATATTATAAGTAGACAGCGATGGGACAATGGGTAAAGCCTATTCA
Organism: Protopterus annectens; assembly: GCF_019279795.1. Taxonomy (NCBI): domain Eukaryota; kingdom Metazoa; phylum Chordata; order Ceratodontiformes; family Protopteridae; genus Protopterus; species Protopterus annectens. The sequence goes on along the minus strand of NC_056729.1, from coordinate 400,494,967 downwards.
GTTCTCAAGAGAAGTACATTAATGGTACTGGTTGTTCTTGCTTCTGGAGTTAGAATATAGGAAATGCTGTCATCTCCCAATGTTGTAAACTTTGGAGGTAAAAAAATCTATGTGATTATAAATAGTAAGAGGTGAGGCGTTACATACCTGGGGATTCCTATACAAAGTCTACATGTTTGCGTGATGAGCAGCAGCACTAATCATCTATACATGCCGCGCATCATGCGTACATGCATACAAGTGTGGTTTCATGGCCAGAAGAAGGTTTACTATTGTAACCTGGAAACTGCATGGGTTGACCGGTCACATGGTCGACCCGAAATCCTGAATCCAGAACAGTGAAATTTCAGCCTGGTCGAAACTGAATATATTGACACCTATAGTTCGATGTATTCAACCTAGCAGGAGGTGACATCAGTCACCCATGCTATGCACCTTCAGGTACCATGACATTCCATAGTCAACGGAACGTGTATTTTACTATTTTCCAGGAGGGCAGGCCTTCCCCATACACCCCCTGCAACTTATATATACGAACTCCGAGATTACATTACAGTGAGAAATGGACTAATTCATTGTTCCTCATTGAACTGCAATCTCGGTGTACAATGCCGAACTGAGATACTCAAACTACACTACCCACTTGCTGTAGTGTAGTTGATGTACTTTGAATCAGCATTCTGCCCATTTGAAAGCTACCTTTCGACCATGTGCCAGTTGACAGCAGTGACTTTGTGTATTCAATTGTAAACCTCAGAAGAATCCTGTTCTCTAAGCCTTTTAAGGGGAGTAGAGGATCAGGGAAGAGCAGGAACCAAAACCCCTTGAGGAGGCTTTAAGGACATTAAAGCGGTAAACAGGCCCTGAGTAAAGGCCTGCCACTCACTTTGTAGATCTCTAGGAGCAGAAGAAACATTTTTAATTTTTTTTGTTACTTTTTTAAGGGAACGTCCCCTTCAAAAAACTGAAAAGGCTCAGACCCAAGACAGCAGTTGAGAACTGTAGTAGGAACTTTTTCCCCAACTAAAACCTGAGGAACTCCCCTAGGCCCCTCAGAAGAAATCAGCCATATTTCCCCATAAAGGTCCGCGATGGATACCTGCAAAGCCTCTTTGGACTTGCTGTCAGCCGGACCATTACTGGTCTCTGACACAACTAACACAATCGTGTCAGAGAAATCCAATAACACAGCCAGGTGAGCCTCCTGGTTTATAATGACCTTGGGAGAAAGACCTGGCAGAGGCTGGTCAGTGGAAGATTCTGGTTGTACCTTTTTCACCTTCTTCTTCCCTAACAGCTGACCCTTGGGGCAGGATATTATGTCTATTGTATCTTTATTGAGAAGCTTAAGATGTTGGTTATCAAGATAAATGGAAAGGGAAGAGAAGAAAGTCTACTGCAAAGGGATTTTGGAATGAATGCCTGACAAATAGAACAAGATGTGTGGTTGTGACACCCATGCCCTGGCCCAGCAATCAAGGAGCCTCAATTCTCACCCCTAACACCAGAGAGGGCATCTCATATATGAGGAATGGATAATAAATACACACAGTAAAGTGCAATTTCCCTTAAGAGCACACAGAGATCACAGTCAGTCCGAGGCTGGTCACTCCCTTGCTCTCCAGATCCCCAGTAAGACTCCCCACTGGCACAGCTATAGGGTCCAGATCTCAGCCAGCTGGGCAAGCTAAAATCTCCAGCACCCTCTCTGTCCAGCCAGTGCTTTGTGTCCCTGCCCAAGTAGCTGACACATACAAACTTTCAGATAAGAGGTTATACAACCACACAGACACTTCTGAGGAAGGCTGGCACAGATTCTCCAGCTGTGCCCCTTTTACCCAGATTATACAGTAGTACCAGCTGCCACCACCCAGCTAATATTATCAGCTACCCAAAGGCCCTTAAAAGGGTGTCCAATTATTACTGTGCAATATTATTATCCAATTGGTAGTATGACTAATCAGTCAAGGCTTATTTAGAGTGACTTGGACAGTAAGCTCTATAAATATGCAATGTACTCTTAGAGCTTAACTTATCTCTACACAAAACAGCCACAGTTAAAAGGTTTTAAAATGATTAATAATAAATAATTAAAACCATAAGACAATACTTTCTGCTACACAGTGCTAGTCAAAAGAGTTCAGAGATCACACAGAAATACATAACATAAATCAGTAGTACAGTTCTGACATCACAGAAAAACACTTAATCTAATCATAGTTCCTAGCTAATCTAAATGAAAACACAAGTCTAAGTTAACTTACATGTGAGCAAGAGGCAGTGCTGTGAGTTGGATGATCCAGACAAAAATGCTTAATGCCTTCTGATTCTCTCTGTTTAAATTGAAACTGCAGTTCTGATAAAACATTACATCATTTCACACTTTCCTGGTGTTCCCAGGCTGACAGAAACTGCATTTACATTCTTTTACACTTAGGCAGAAACCAGAGCAATAAAGGACATTCCATATGTAAATTCTGGTCATTAACTTTAGCTTTAAAAGAATAGGCAGGAAGCCTTCATCTAGCCCGGCCGGAACAGAATTGTAAACATCAAAGGCAGTCATGAAATAATTTTAATTTCAAAGGACCAACAAGAAATGCTTGACTTAGCTTTCCTCACAGCAGATAGCAATGTTGCCACATTGTTTTAAGTTCAACTTTTCACAGCATATTCTTTCATTTAAAAAAAACAAGCTTGTAGTTCAACATTCATATTTACAAATGATAGGATTATCTGCACAATTCTATCTGACTAGGCTGGCAGCCTTCACAATGTTCATGAGATGCTCCTAGACAAAAAGGACACTAATTGTGGTGGCCTTTATGAGGAATCTGTCTCCCTCACTGGCATTTACCTATCCTGGATGACATTAACTCCAAGGAGCACATAAAAATAAGAAAAAACAAAATCTCCACTGGGGCACTTATCTGCAACTGCAAAAGAAGTCAGCAAACATGCGTAGGTAGTCACTGGAGAATGAAAATGTGCTCAACTGGCAGAAAATGGATGCAGCTAAACAGGCTGATGGTAAAAAGATACATTCAGACTGGCGTCAAAGAAGTTCTGATTATGGCAGATCTGAATGACAAAAAATAAAACGACCGTGAATCCAATTGATAACCACACCAGAAATGTGGAAAAAAAACAGCAAAAGTCCAGATAAAAATCCACAGAGTTTATATTAGTGAGGGATACTTTTTTTGTTAATAAAAGGGCACAAGTTTCAAGTTAAAGAGCATTTCAACTGTGAGTCTAGTTGGATAGTCTGTATTGTCTGTTGTGATTCTTATCCTGCTTTTATATAGGTAAAACCTCCAGAAAACTAAATGAGAGAATTTATGAACAAGACCTGGAGGTTAACTAGGCAAAATCTACTAATACATTGTACAGACACATACATGCTTGCCCTAGTCACAGATTTAAATTTACAACTCTGGACTAGATATAAAGAGACCCAAGGGGCTATATTATTGAAGAACACTTGTTGGTTAGGGAATTTATTTTTCAGTTGAAATTAAATGCTACAGTGCCCACTGGGTTGAATGAAGATTGCTCTAGTAGACCTTTATTAAAGTTAAAAAGTTTATATATTTAGTATTTTTTTAGAATAGATATTTTTTATTTATTTTTTTAAAGCTGGTCTTATGTAAATATACACTCAATATCTAATAACTTAAGGGGCTGTTGTCCAAACATTAACCCATTTATCATTCAGAGCCATACACATCTGTTTTCATACTGTTTTACAGTATATACTTGTGTTTTTGTTTATCACTATGTTCTACAAATATAACTTTAAGTGTTTTATTGTTTTATTAAATTGATTGGTTCATTGGATGTCACATGATTAGTCTGAGATGTAGTTAAATGGCTTGTGTTTTATTAATGGCAGTTCTGAAAAAGTTCCACTTGGGGATGAAAGCTCTTAACTGTCTACAATAAATCTGTGGAGTTTTATCTGAAATGTAGCTGTTTTTTCCACATTTCTGGTGTGGTTATCAGATGGCAGGCCTGAATGTCATCTTTATGCCCTATGCTACACAAGGACCATTTAAGTCATGTTTGGAGTACCTTTTAAAAGCAACAAGCAGTCTTTGGTAGACTGGCTTGGCTGTACATTTGGGCTTCCATTGCAGGGAATCTCATCTGTTAAGAATACTGCATGAAAGGACATCTTTTGTGCATTGTTTGATCAATGAAAGCCTTTCTGCTGTTTCCTGTGACCTTCTCCATTACCATGGCACTAGTCAAAGTCTTGATATTGTGAGACATAGATGACAGTACATATGTGGCAGTGAAATGTGAGACAGTTGAATGTATCACTGTAATGCATTACTTACTATGTTCATTGTCATATATGCATTATGATTAATTTCCTATGTCTTCAAGTTGTTATTCTCCAAAAGATGTTTAAATGCGTGTGCTAAATATTGCCTTCTGAATTTGCATGCAGCTTGGCAGCATTAAAGTCACTTTCATGGTTTAAGGAAAAAAGTGAAAAATGTAGTTTAGGCTGCCTTAGCTAGAGCAAACAAGCCCTGTGGCATTGCATGGCCATATGCGCTCTAGATAGTACTAAGGGAAGAAAATACGCCTGACAGTTAGGTTTCTCTGTGCCACAAGGTGTAAGTGAAGTGAAGTGAGCGTAGAGATAAAGGACATCTGAAGCAAGGTTCAGATTCACTTAAATTATACTTTTGCAGCGGGTGGTCTAAATACATATTTAATTACATGTTGTGATAACATTTTGTTATTTTTTTATAAAGACAAATATTTTCCTTCCTGCTAACAATATGTAATCATTAGTCTGTCCACTTTCACATTATTTGTCATAAACTAAAAGTGTGATAATGTGTGACAGAAAGTACATTTCTGGTGTTGCAAGGAGATGTGAAAAGCAAAGATTTTTCACTTGAATGCATTTCCTACTCTGGTATTTGCTACATATACCCTTCCATTATATTTAATTTGCTTTCTGTATTTTTCTCAATCATATATTCATTTTCTGATGCCTTTTCAACTTGCATCTCACTCAGCAGCATAAAAACATACACTAAGGAAAAAAGTGAAAATGTAGTTTAGGCTGCCTTAAGTAGAGCAAATATGCCTGGCATCATTGAGCAGCTATTGTCAACAGAGTAGTACTTACTTCATAAAATGCATCTGACAGATGTCAAATTCTGTGGTGCAAGGTATAACTGAAGTGAACCTAGAGAAATAAGGCCCATGAAGCACTGTTTCAATCCTATGTAGAGATCACATTGCAATTATTCACAATATGTCCTTTTTTACCTTCTTTTTAAGGTTACTTTACTCTACACTTAGCAGAGGGCAAATAGGATTAATTACCTAAAGAACAAAGTGAAAAATTTAGATTAGGCTGCCTTAAGTAGAGCAAATATGCCTCGCATTGTTGTACTGCCTCCCAAAACAGGGACAGTACTTAGGTCATAAACTGCACCTGACAGATGTCAAATTCTGTGGCACAAGATGTAACTGAAGTGAATTGACAGAAATAAAGTTTATGAACATTGTTCAAATCTTGTGTACAGATCATGTTACAATTATTTACAATATGTCCTTTTCCCCTTATTTAAAGATTCATTTGACCTCCATTTGTCAGTGCACAAAAAGGGTTCACTATCTAAGGAAAAAGTGAACAATTTACTTTAAGCTGCCTTAGGCAGAGCAAACATGCCTAGTAATGGTATGCTTTCCTCACGACTCTGGAGAGTACTGAGTGGAGAAATTCCAAATGTAATAGAACTAGCTTTGTGACACAAGGTATAAGTGCAAGATACTTTTTACAAAGGGTGCAAGAAGGCTATTTTCACAACATTTTGGATAGGACTGTAACAGTAAAAAAAGTTGTTAATGTTAAACCTGTTTCTTGCAAGCAATTTATCAGTAAGCCTTGCATAATGAAACTTTTCTATTTAGCATATATTATTAATGTTTCACATATGACCTAAAGCTAATGTGTTTTCAGTTTTCCTAGACAGGACAATGAGTACTTTTAATATACAATTCACTTGCATATGCACGACGGGTGCAGTACTTTATACTGCATGGAGCACGCTGATTACACTCTGATATTCTGGAAAAGACAAATCAATTAAGCAGTGATGTGGTGTGAGATCTGACCTTAACAAATGTTAAGCACCCCCTGCTAAAGTTGTTAAGATCTGGTCCTGCACTAGGCAGTGAAATCTGCCGGTGTAAATCACAGTGGCAGAATAAAAGATTTGTTTCTGCCTACTGTCCATTTATAACATGCCCCTGACTTCCTGTTGTAAAACTAGAAAGTTACTAGAAAAACAGGATGTGCATTGGCATGGTTTATTGATATTATGAAGTCTGAAACCTAAATGTATGTCATTATTTAGTGTCTTCAGTCCTCAGTAATTTGTTTAAAAGCTATGGACTTCATGAGGAAGAAACTCAACATATGAAGCAAAAATCTGGATATTCTGCAAAAATGTGGACAGTTGAGAGGCATGGAAGTTGAGTGTAAAAATAAGGAAAAATGTTAGTGTTATATAACTTTCTGAAAGTGTTTGCTAAGTATTTTATTGCTTTAAAAGCCTGTAAAACACTTAGCATTTTTTACATTTGTACTGTAAATTATATTACATGGAACAGATAAAGCTCCATGCACTACAAAGAAATATGAGTGTTTAGCTGATGCTAGCCTAATATTATGTGTTTTCAACATGGATGCCAAGATTCACCTCTTGAACTTCACTCTCAAGATGAATTTGTTGATATCCATGTCTCTAATGCATAGTAATGAGGTTATTAGCATCACTGAACCACTCATAATACCCTGTTATAATCATCATGACCCATCGCATGTCCCAACTATGTGTTTAAGATGCTTATGTTTTGTGACGTATGCATGTAACATAAATTGACCTGTATTAATCAGTACATTCAACTGCATCCATCTGAATCATATTAACTAACAGAAATAATGACTGTTACATAGAAATGCATTTCAATAAATAATTACAACCAAACACATAGACCTCTCTGTAGTGTATCTCCATTCATTCAGAAATTACTATATGTCTAATCTCCATGCTGAAAAGGTAGCTCTCCTATGGCAATGTCAATTCATAAGGTAACTTTCAGCATTTGTATCCTTTATCAAATGGGTTTGATTCCTGGATGTTACAATAATAATTTAACACTGTGTAAGCCTCACCATAACAATATGTCATAATTAATCATCTTCCACCATCCACACTGCAACTCTTAAAAGCCATGCCATTGGTGAACATTAGAACCTATGTTAATAGGTTGAAGATCACACATGCCAAAGCTCAGTGTCATATCTCACACCTTTACTGCTATGTGAGTAGTGTCAATGTGTCTCCAAAGGAGTCTATCTGCTTTCAACTGTGCAAATGCAGTGGGTACTAATACCCATCTTTGTGCAATGCCAGTAATGCACAAGATCTGAATTGGTTGCCAATTCAGATATATTTTGTTAGCTTGACTTTTACAGATATGGCTGGTGATGATAAGAATGGTACTAAATGTAAAGCACAAATGCAGGCTGTTGAGGAGTCCAGAATTTTTGTGGCACGCCTTGTGAAGCCCTACAGCTATAGTCTGCTGCAGGTGGATTATACCAGGTCTCAGTATCAGGCTGAGTCTTGGAATAGCTTAGCCTAGGTTGTCTCCAGTGCAACAGGCATTTCCCATAATGGGAACAATGTTGTCACCACTATAGTGACCTTAAGAAGCACAGGCAGTACCTCCTAAGCTGATTTGAAGCTGAATTTAGGACTAAGAATATCCCCTGATGTGTAAATATACTGACCCATAACCTTTCTATGGTCAGGCATTAATTATCTAGCCAACCAACACAGTTACTCATTATGTTCTCATATATATTTCTTTTTGTTTTTGTGCTATACAGCTGCACAGGAGATAGTTGCAAACTGTGAGGAGCACCAGGAGGCATTAATTTGCCTCAGAGAGGCATGGGGTAAGTATGACTTATGTAAAAATTCAAACCAAAATGTTATTTGCATTCCCTCAAGTACTACCATCTCAAGCAGACATACCTCAACTTTTATCTCACACTTGCATGCCTTCCCCAATAACTCTAACTGCTTGCATTAGGCAGTTAGAGCACTGACTTTACTTTATGTAGGATCAGTACCCACAAGCAGAAATTTATTTTTCTTAATGGAAACGTATTTGTAAATGAATAGCAGCAGTACGTCAAGAAGAATTACATTATGGTAATTGTAGTTACTAAATTAGAATGCATAATCCCTGTCTGTCATAGGGAAATAAAGGCTGACGTGTCTTATATCATAACAGAGATGTGTTTATTTTATGACAAATAAATCCATTTCCATCGTGTATGGATGTGTTAAATGTGTGCAATAGTAAATTATCATAATAGTTTATTTATAAACAATCATATAAACAATAAATAAATATTGCTAAACTTTATTTGAAAAAATATAATACTGTGACATGCCATATGTCTGACTATTATTTTTTGTCTCCCCACCTTTTCTCTCTGTTAATAAATTATAACCCTCCCCCCAAAAAAAATCTGCTGTTTGCATAACTTGCTGATGACAAGTTAATGATTAACAGCAGAGATGGGTGCAGACCTCTCCTGTGGTGCTTCTAATACACTGCTCTCTAGACCGTAAAACTAGATTGTCAAAAAGTTTGGTGCCCAACATGTAAGACATTTGTGTGTATGAGACTGTGTGTAAAACTTGGTGCTGTGTTGTCTTCTCCTGAGAAGAGTACATTTAACTGTTCTCACAGCTCCCTTATTTCATTTTTTACAGAAACATCCTGGATGAGACACACTGATAAGGTCATTCTGACAAAAGCACACACTCTCCTTAAGAGTCAGACATCTCCAGTGGCACTTGCAGCTGATATAGTGCTCTCTAGATTGTGTAGCTGCATAAGTAGGAGGCTCCATCCCCAACACAGAAGATGTGTGCCTGTGTGTAACACTTGCTTCTGTACTCACTTTTCCTGTGAAGAATGCATTTAACTACTCTCACAGCTCCAGTAACCAAATGTTTACAGAAATACCTGTATGAGACATACTGATGAGGTCATCCTGACAAAAGTGCACTCTGTAGCTTTAAGAATCTTACTTATCCTGTGGTGCTTGAGACTAATACAGGCTTTCTAAATTGTGTAAGTGGATAGGTAGAAGGTCTATTGCCCAACGTAGAAGGCTTGTGTGTGTGTTGTGTAATGGTTGCAGCTGAAAATCAACTAAATGTGCACACTGCTCCCTTATGCCAATTTTTACAGAAAAATCCTCTGTGAAAAACACTGATGAGGTCATCCTGACAAAAGTGCATTATCTACCCTTAAGAGACAGCCTTTGCCTGCGGCACTTGTGATGAGTACATTGCTTTCTAGATTGTGTAACTAGGTGGGTAGAAGGTTCAATACCCAACCTGGATGACTTGTATGTGTGTGTGTGTGTGTGTGTGTGTGTGTGTGTGTGTGTGTGTGTGTGTGTGTGTGTGTGTGTGTGTGTGTGTGTGTGTGTGTGTGTGTGTGTGTGTGTGTGTGTGTGTGTGTGTGTGTTTGTGTAATTGCAGTTAGTTGAGAATGGGCTTAATTAGCCGGTACTCTGAATAGATGTTTCCACCATTCCCTAAGCCCACCTTTCACATCCACAACTTCTTTGCAACACAAAGATGTAGCTATGTATACAGTTTGTACTGTAATGAGTACAATTTTCTAGACATTATATAAAGGAAATTTTGATTTTATTAGGTAGTACTCTATCCACAAGTGTGTAAATTAATGCTTCAAATAAGAGTGTCATGGGTTGAAGAAATATCCTTTTAATGAATTTAGAGAGAAAGTGATGCAATCATTTGTTAATCAGGGTGAGGATATAACATTTCCGTTTTTCAAATGACATTTGTTTTCTGTAGCTTCAATAAGAGCGCACAATTACAACATTATATTGTCTGCCCACTCCCCTGGTTCAACACATTGATGAGGTCATTCTTTTGCAAGCTACTGCCACTATTTAAAGTTCCCACTTCTTCTGTGGTGCCTGCCTGTCTTACAATATTCTCTAAAATGTGTAACTAGATAATTAGGATGTTTGAATGCAGCAGTGCTTAACGTTTACAACTGTGTCTGCCAATGAATTCACAATTGTTTTACACACACTTGCAGTAGTAATTTTTACAACTCCTGATGGCTGTAAAACTGCTGGATTCACCTCCTTGGGAATGCACTACTGATGTCATCCCTTCATAGACACTTTATGTCTCAGTTTTCCTCAGTACTCTCCTGTATTGCTGGCTGCTGCTCATGTGCTGTGTAGATGGTGCAAGTGCAGTATGTCACATTTGGAGTGCAAATTCTCCTGTGTTGCGCAACTTTGATAGTGTTCTTCGTACATTGTGTAACTACATATGTAGGATGTTTGAGGCTAGCTGTGAGTGTATCTTTCACCCACATACTGTGTATACTGCTCTTCAAGCACATCTATAATGTGTACCTGTACAATGTTATTGTGCACTTTGAACACTTTTAGCATAAACATCCAGCTAATAAGAACTGGTGATGTCATCTATTTAACTGTCCACTGTCTCAGATGTACCTCAAGATGGTCCTGTGGCTTTTGGTATTTGGGCACTAATGTTTTGCTTGTGATCTTGGGTAATTATTTCAAATCCATCTGCTACTGCTCAACCTTTATTGTGTCTGTGTTATTGTGACTGTACATGTCACTAACACTGTTGTCAAGCACATTTGTTCTGTACATACATATACTGTTGTCAATCCCTCTTACTGAACTCTATGACAGTTTGTCACATGGTAATGCTTTTATTCAGAGTAATTATGACATGTGATTTAATTTTCCTTACATATATGTAGGAAGTGTTATCCTCTGGCATGAGGGAATGAGAAAACATTGTTGTCTGTTGCTGCTTTTCTGCAACAGTTATAGACTCACAGATCCCTTGCAACAATGATGTGATGTAATACCTTCAAATAATGACATATCTCCCAGGTGTAGTGACATTTCTACCATGGTGCATTTGTCCTGTATCATGTACTGTCTGTTGTCAAAAGACTGTGTGTTCAACATCCACATTTCACACCTTTTAGCATTGTTGTGCTTTATATTGTAATGCATGAATGGCATCCACACAAGTTATAATGTGAGAGCCCTCCTTTATCTCATTCATGGCAGACGTTGTTACCATGCATACATCGGATGTAACAAGTTAGCAATGGAGGATTATCATAAGAGTGTTGACACTTCTACTGTGGTGCTTGTACTTCATCCAGATGTCATCAGTCAGTAGAGTTACATGGCTTGCTTTTCAAATCCTGATGGGGCAACATTCTTTGAATGTAATTATGTTACATAAACACCATTTTATCTAGTTATGCATATCCATTTTTATGTCAGATAATGATATTTCATCTATGGTTGTGGTTGCATGAAAATGAAATGTTTAGTTGGGGCATGTTTATTTATTTATTTTATTTTATTTTATTTTATTTTACATTTGTTGACTGGGATAGTCTGACTGGATGCATGTCCATTTTCAGCGGAGGCCTGGGGAGAAAATCTCCAAGGGAAAGCAGATACAGCATTACATAATACCAGCATTACATATTACAAACAGACTATTTACAGAGATTACATAAGTAAGCAAGTTAAACAGATTCCACAGGTTAGAGTTAATCCTGAGCGCAAGTCAGGATTAAATTAAATTACACAGTAAACTGGTTAACAGATTTTTACACATTCTAGAGAGAGTTTGCCAGGCTTGATACATTGACATAGCCAGTTAAGAGAAAATGTTGTTTGAGTCTAGTTTTAAATTGACCTAAGGTGGAAAGTAAGGTAATATCAGCTGGAAGAGAGTTTCAGGATCTACTTACAGAGTTTTTAAAGAGAGTCACCAGCTGTGCTATTAATTTTGCTAGTCTGAATTAGTAGTTTGTTAGAGGATCGAAGCGGTCTACGATTGCTATAGGGGGTGATAATATTTTTAAGTGCAGGAGTATTGTCCTGTAGACACCATTTTGTAGGGAACTGTAGTGTTCAATCTGCTTAAATGTTGAGACAAACTGATTGCAGTCCTGTAGACACCATTTTGTAGGGAACTGTAGAGTTCAATCTGCTTAAATGCTGAGACAAACTGATTGCAGTCCTGTAATCACCGTTTTGTAGGGAACTGTAGAGTTCAATCTGCTTAAATGCTGAGACAAACTGATTGCAGTCCTGTAGACACTGTTTTGTAGGGAACTGTAGAGTTCAATCTGCTTAAATGCTAAGACAAACTGACTGCAGTCCTGTAGATACCATTTTGTAGGGAACTGTAGAGTTCAATCTGAGTCACACCAGGTCAGCCAAGGGGGGAAGTGAAAGGGAAATCCTAAGCACCTAGATTTGAAAAAAAATGTTGTGCTGTGACTGTTACTGTGGCACACACTGTGGTTCAATCCTGGGACAGTGTGTGTCCTACATAATGGAAAATGCTTCCTTGTCAAAGAAGCATTGATAATGTAATGCTCACTGTTGTGTGGACAATAACATGCATAGCTCCTTTCTAGCACTGTGTATAAATCCAACTGTTCTTATTATATTCATAACTCCTGTCTTAATGCACAAACCCAGTTCAGTTCAGTTATTTGTGACAGCCTCCATTGCTATCTGATGCAGCACATTCAGTCAATACAGAGCTCTGAAGACAGCATTGTATAACAGGCAGAGGGTTGAATCTGGTAATATCTGCCTGTCTGTCTGTCTGTCAGACAAATGTGTCAGACAACAGTGGCTTACATGCAGACAATATTTCTGGCACACTCAAAGAGCCACCTTTTCAGGCATTATCCTATCAGATAGGTCATCCATACACCTTATATGATCGGAAAATGCTATAAGCACTTCAAGGGTGTTCGTCATCACATGACTGACACATGCATTTCTGCGATGATCAAGATTGCTATGCATTTCTCTGATAACTGTTGTGGCATGTGTTTGAAAATACAAAGAAGCAAGGCACGCATGGTGGACTGTGGTGCACGGTCCAAACCAATAGACACAAAACCAAAGAGGGACCAGCACACATGGCAGCAGATATAGAATATAGATTTTATTCCGAGGTAGCTATAAAGCTGCCTGCCATAAAAGTAACTGACCGGTTTCGGCTTGTAAAGCCTTTGTCAATGTTATATCTTCATTTCAAAAAGTTAATTTACTAAACAACCTCACATCCTGGTATTCTTTATAGAGACTTCATTTAAAGTGGTATACTCCTGCCATAGGTAGACAGGCTAATGTGACACATTCAAAACTTGGATCATATAAACACCAATACAATGAATATAAGAGATTTAATCAGACATAGAAATCTAAGTCCCTAAAAGATAATTTAAACTAATAATTAGTTGCAAACATGCAAATGTAATATATTGTCCAAAGCCATAAAAAAGCTTATGTTTGGCCAGGACTCACTTATAAATCTCAATTTGTAAGGTGTCATGTAACATTTGGGCTTGAATGAATGGCCATGTGTAACATGAAGTATTTCTCAATATCATAGGTAGTACAAATATGTACAGCTAACACAAAAATGTTTTGAAAATTTATAATATTATTGCCTAGATGTACCTTCATGTACTTCACATTCATTTAATCCTGGTTTGAAAAAGGCACCAAGATTTGTAATCCACTTACTTTCCATGTTGTTTAACCTGGTGTGCCATCCCATCTTAAAATTTCTGTGGAGTTGAATTTTGTCTATAATAACAAACTTGAACGAGGCACCTGTGTGGTTTTTGCTGTGTTTGTATAGAGCATTTGTTATTCGTCTATTTCTGATGGAACTTAAATGTTCACTGATTCTTATTCTGATGGGTCTAGAGGTCTGACCAACATAAAAGGCAGAACAGGTACAGTAGGCCAGATAAATGACCCAATTAGAGCTGCAATTTGCAAAAATGTTAATATTGTAAACCTTGGAAGTGTTTTTACTAGTAAATTCCTTTGTTTTACAAATGTGCTGGCATGCACAACAATGTCCACAAGGATAGCAGCCCACTAGTGGGTCCCCAAATAGTGTTGTTTGTATTGTAGAAGCTGGTGTAAATCTTTTATAATGTGTTAAATGAGAATGGATGGTACGCCCCCTACGGTAGGAAAAGGCACATGTATCTGGGAGAATATCATTAAGAATTGAGTTTGATTTTAGTATGTCCCAGTGTCTACTAACGATCTGCCTGAACCTGGATGTATTGTTTCCATAAGTGGTGACTAATCTGATGGGTTGTTGACTTTGGATTCCATCATCCGCTTGTGATCTCTTATATTTCAATAGATCCGATCTTCTGCTGGTTTTAATTTGGGTCACCGTATTGGTTAGATGTTCAGGTTTATATCCTCTGTCAATAAATCTTGCTGTTAAATCCTGTGTTTGTGCAGAATATTCTACATTTGTGGAGCATATTCTTTTGAGTCGCAGAAATTGAGACTTTGGGATGTTGCTGATGATGTGGCGAGGGTGACAGCTGGTGGCATGAAGTAAAGTATTGTATTGTGGAAATTTTCTATGTATGGATGTGGCTAAGGTGTGATTAGGTAATCTTTTGATCGCAACATCCAAAAAGACTATTTCATGATATCCAGTATTAGCTGTGAAATGTATGTCAAAAGGGTTATTGTTGAGGTATGCAACAAATTTGGATAATTCGTCCATACCAGCCCGCCACACCAACCAGCAATCATCCAGATATCTCCGCCAGATATCCAAATTACCGATGTGAATATTGTGTTGGACATCATATATGAAGGCCTGTTCAAAATATCCCATAAACAAATCTGCATAAATCGGGGCAAAGGATGCTCCCGTAGCTGTCCCTTTGATTTGCCAATATAGATTGCCTTCAAAATAAAAGATGTTTTTTTGTAGTACGTATTCTGTAAGTTTAATCAAAAAATTATTAAATCCAGTGGTATATAGATTGGATTGGTTTAGCCAGTGGGTCACCGTCATTATACCAGCCTTGTGAGGAATACTAGTATACAAAGAGGATACGTCCAATGTACATAACAGCCAATCCTCTTCCAACTGAGAGTCTTCAGTGATGTTCAGAAACTCTGTGGTGTCTTGAATACGTGATCTAACCATGCTAAGTAGTGGTTTCAGATGTTCTGTAAGAAAAGCAGATAAGGGCTCAGTAAGTGATCCTTGACCTGATACTATAGGTCTGCCTGGTGGATTAAGTAGATCTTTCTGTATTTTGGATATTAGATATAAGTATTGTGGCATTGGTTCAATTACCTTGAGTTGCCTAGCAACTTGTGTAGTAATGATGCCCTCCTCTACTGCCAAATCTATAAAGGAATCGATCTCAGATTTGAAGTTAGGTGTAGGATCCACTACCATCTGTATGTAAAATTGTGATTGGGATAATTGTTTGAGTGCCTCATCCTTATATTTAGAATGATCCATTACAACTATACCACCACCTTTGTCCGCTGGAGTGATAACTATATTCTTATTCTGTTGTAGTTGTGAAAGTGCTAATCGTTCAGCCTGATTGAGATTGCTTCGATTGCATGTATAGTTGTTGGAAAAGTGTAAATCTTTCATAACACAATTTTTGAATATGGAGACATGCTTATCCATAGGGGGTGTGAAATTGGATTTCCCAAATCGGAAACCAGTTGGTCTTTGAGAGTTAGATTGATCTGAAAAAAATATCTTGAGATTAAGAATTCTACAAAAGTTATTAATGTCATCCATTAAAAAATGTTCAGGAACAGGTGATGTTGGTACAAAATTTAAACCTTTATTTAGTACATTGTATTGTACATTCGTGAGTTCAAAGGAAGAGATGTTAAGAACATTATTCACTGTGTTGTTATTTGTTTCAATAAAGTTTGAAGGTTGGTTGATTTATTGACAGAGGATATAAACCTGAACATCTAACCAATACGGTGACCCAAATTAAAACCAGAAGAAGATCGGATCTATTGAAATATAAGAGATCACAAGAGGATGATGGAATCTAAAGTCAACAACCCATCAGATTAGTCACCACTTATGGAAACAATACATCCAGGTTCAGGCAGATCATTAGTAGACACTGGGACATACTAAAATCAAACTCAATTCTTAATGATATTCTCCCAGATACATGTGCCTTTTCCTACCGTAGGGGGCGTACCATCCATTCTCATTTAAAACATTATAAAAGATTTACACCAGCTTCTACAATACAAACAACACTATTTGGGGACCCACTAATGGGCTGCTATCCTTGTGGACATTGTTGTGCATGCCAGCACATTTGTAAAACAAAGGAATTTACTAGTAAAAACACTTCCAAGGTTTACAATATTAACATTTTTGCAAATTGCAGCTCTAATTGGGTCATTTATCTGGCCTACTGTACCTGTTCTGCCTTTTATGTTGGTCAGACCTCTAGACCCATCAGAATAAGAATCAGTGAACATTTAAGTTCCATCAGAAATAGACGAATAACAAATGCTCTATACAAACCCAGCAAAAAACACACAGGTGCCTCGTTCAAGTTTGTTATTATAGACAAAATTCAACTCCACAGAAATTTTAAGATGGGATGGCACACCAGGTTAAACAACATGGAAAGTAAATGGATCACAAATCTTGGTGCCTTTTTCAAACCAGGATTAAATGAATGTGAAGTACATGAAGGTACATCTAGGTAATAATATTATAAATTTTCAAAACATTTTTGTGTTAGCTGTACATATTTGCACTACCTATGATATTGAGAAATACTTCATGTTACACATGGTCATTCATTCAAGCCCAAATGTTACATGACACCTTACAATTTGAGATTTATAAGTGAGTCCTGGCCAAACATAAGCTTTTTTATGGCTTTGGACAATATATTACATTTGCATGTTTGCAACTAATTATTAGTTTAAATTATCTTTTAGGGACTTAGATTTCTATGTCTGATTAAATCTCTTATATTCATTGTATTGGTGTTTATATGATCCAAGATTTGAATGTGTCACATTAGCCTGTCTACCTATGGCAGGAGTATACCACTTTAAATGAAGTGTATATAAAGAATACCAGGATGTGAAGTTGTTTAGTAAATTAACTTTTTGAAATGAAGATATAACATTGACAAAGGCTTTACAAGCCGAAACCTGTCTGTTACTTTTATGGCAGGCAGCTTTATAGCTACCTTGGAATAAAATCTATATTCTATATCTGCTGCCGTGTGTGCTGGTCGCTCTTTGGTTTTGTGTCTATTGGTTTGGACCGTGCACCACAGTCCACCATGCGTGCCTTGCTTCTTTGTATTGCTGCCTTTCATGCTGGGGATGCCTGGCAGCAGGATTTACCTCCATCTTGTGATTTTATTACTGACACAAATTTGGATTTATATATTACTTGGGACATATGCTTTTTGTTGGTTCTGGTTTAACTCACAATCTGGAATATAACTAGCATAGTTTGAAGACAAGAGACAGGCAAGTGAAACAGATTACACTTTTTCTTAACTTGACAGCATTTTGGCCTACAATGACGATAGACTATTTTCGTGGACTTGGTACTACAGTTATATCAGCTATACTTTAATTTTGGGCTTTTCTTTGGCTATTGAATGAATGCACAGGATTCAGTGTCCACTGGAACTTTCAAACGGTTATATGGGGCTTGTGCTTTAACTAAAACGCTTCGGGAGGAACATTAGTGGATTTGCAGGTACCAAATATCAGGTCGAAGGGCGACCCTTTTGCTGACACAAATTTGGATATATATATATATAATTTTGGGACATACGCTTTGGGTTTTTTCTGTTTTAACTTACATGTTGGAATTCAATTAACGCAGTTTGAAGACAAGTGACAGGCAAGTGAAACAGATTACGTTTTTTCTTAACTCAACAGCGTTTTGGCCTACAATAATTATAGTCTATTTTTGGTGACTTGGAACTACAGATATATTAGTCAGACTTCAATTTTGGGCCTTTCCTTGGTTATTGTATGAATGCACAGGATTCAGTGTTCATCGAAATTTCAAACGGGGCTTGTGCTTTAACTAAACGCTTTGGGAGGAACATTAGTGACTGTGCAGGTACCAACATCAGGTTGAAGGGTGACCATTTTGCTATAACCACGTTGCTGAATACTTGGGATTCAAGTTTGGACATTAGCAATTGGCGAGCTGATCATTTTATTCTAATTTACCGATCATTGATAATAATTACGCTGTGGTCTGGCATATGGTGAAATGAAAGGCAGGACTTTACTATTTTGCTTTTGAGACTATAATTGAATTTTTTTAATCACATTGTGGTTCATAATTTCTGTTTTACAATTTACCATGCGATTGAATGATTTTTGAATAACAATAATAGTGATTTATGTTTCGGTATAAAAAGGATTGGGTCTAACAGTTTAAACCACATATATTGGTTGGTCACTATCGTTTTAATAATTATGTTGTGGTTTAATATATGGTGATAAGAAAGGCAAGACCTTAGTATTCTACTCTTGAGACTGTAACTGGATGGGTCTTGAATCATAAAGTGGTTCACTTTTTCTTTAACAAATTACTATGAGAGTTAGCATTTTTGTGCAATAATTATATTGATTCATGTCTGAAAAAGATACAGGATGCTGTCTAACAGTCTAAATCATGATTACTAGCCAGTTAACATTTTTTCACCTACATTATTAACAAATACTTTATGTATGGTACTTGACAGCTAAATAACATAATGTCTATATATTTTTGTGTCCATTAGCAACACATGGTAATTTTTATAAGTGCTTGTTGTATTTCTCCCTGAAAGCATACCCCACACAGGTTTCAGTGCTCAAAATATTTCTTTATTTAAACAGATATCAACAAGTCAGACAGTTTGATAGCGGTCTTATGTTGGTCAACATACTAGATGCTATTGAGAGCCATTTTCGAAACCAATCATAGCAATAATCATTATTCTGATTAAATCATGCCAAAGACTATTTTCAGAATAGGGACAACTTTGGGCTGTCAGGCTGGTAGTAGTTACTGACTATAACCTTGGATTCTCAAATATTTAAATATTGAAATATTATTTATTGGTTTAACAGTGCCTATATATTGTTTGTATGGTCTACCATTGGATATATAAGGTTTATGTTGCTTGGTATACCAGAGCAATAAATATCTTTTTGGAAGAAAATATAAGATACATAATTACTATTGAGCATAATTATACCCTTACGGTGGCCTAAAATATTAAGCATTTTTTATACAATGAAGACATTTGGGTGTCTATTGTGATTTAGGACCACTTATGGTAACGTACTACGAAGATATCAATATAATTTCATTGGCATATTATTATACCCTTACGGTGGCTTAATCAACACATAACTTGTAAACACAGACTGTTGTTTGGCTATCTTCTTGGTATTATGACCACTTATTGTAAGGGCTTGACAAATTAAGGATATACTTAATCTATATTCCTTTGGCTATACTGTACTAATTAGGCATATGGAACTATCTTGATTATTTAGATTTTTTAGTATTGATTATTTGTGACTCCTTTATGGTGAGGTTAGTAATTCTACTTTCTGTCAGCCCAATATAACCCCTCCAAGTTGCACTATCTGACCATTGGTAATAGTTTATTAGTGATACACATAAACCTACAGGAACCAACCCATTTCTTATTGTCCCAAGTATGGATCTGAATGATATCCTTAGGGGACTTTCTGCGGATAAGGATAATTTAGATGCATTTGGACTTAATGTAGGTCAGTCCCTTATGTCAGATAATGCCCTAACCAACACCAGAGACAAATGTGGTTCTGTTTTTTCTAAACTCAGTAGACAAATGAAAACTTTCAGAACCAACATATGGCACCTGAAGCTTTTTAAAGCGTATAAAATAAAAGATATTACACCCTGAGGGCTTCGAATTAGGCTGCAACCACTCGTGGCTAATATTGATAGCCAGCTAACACAAGATTGGGCTACTGCACAGCACCAGGCATCTATGCTTTTTGTAGACAGTCTCTCTAAATATTATGAAAGAACTATAGAAACATTGATCACAGATATACAAACTACTTGTTTGGAAGCTGAAATCTTTTCAACTACAGATTATTATCAGGGGCATTTATCGGAATTAGCTAAAGAATTGGCAAGCACAGAAGAGCAACTTAAGAAAAAGAAAATACACAAGTTTAACAGAGACCTAGGTGACTATGAGAAAGGCAAACCGTTCATAACATAAAAAAGTGTCAGGTTTAGTGATGGGGCATACAAACCACAAAGGGGGAGGAAAAGACCCAGACTGATACTAAAAAAGAATGACACAACATATAGTGTTACATCTGATGATGATTATTCATCAACAACAGATGGTGAGGTTTCCTCTAACCAGGCGTCCCCAGTTGCAAAAAGGAAACAAGCTACCCCTTTAGGTCTAACACATGTAGGGCAGGGAGGAAACATAGGAGAAAACATGGGTACAACCAACCTTCAAACTTTATTGAAACAAATAACAACACAGTGAATAATGTTCTTAACATCTCTTCCTTTGAACTCATGAATGTACAATACAATGTACTAAATAAAGGTTTAAATTTTGTACCAACATCACCTGTTCCTGAACATTTTTTAATGGATGACATTAATAACTTTTGTAGAATTCTTAATCTCAAGATATTTTTTTCAGATCAATCTAACTCTCAAAGACCAACTGGTTTCCGATTTGGGAAATCCAATTTCACACCCCCTATGGATAAGCATGCCTCCATATTAAAAAATTGTGTTATGAATAATTTACACTTTTCCAACAACTATACATGCAATTGAAGCACTCTCAATCAGGCTGAACGATTAGCACTTTCACAACTACAACAGAATAAGAACATAGTGATCACTCCAGCGGACAAAGGTGGTGGTATTGTTGTAATGGATCATTCTAAATATAAGGATGAGGCACTCAAACAATTATCCCAATCACAATTTTACATACAGATGGTAGTGGATCCTACACCTAACTTCAAATCTGAGATTGATTCCTTTATAGATTTGGCAGTAGAGGAGGGCATCATTACTACACAAGTTGCTAGGCAACTCAAGGTAATTGAACCAATGCCACAATACTTATATCTAATACCCAAAATACACAAAGATCTACTTAATCCACCAGGCAGACCTATAGTATCAGGTCGAGGATCACTTACTGAGCCCTTATCTGCTTTTCTTACCGAACATCTGAAACCACTACTTAGCATGGTTAGACCATGTATTCAAGACACCACAGAGTTTCTGAACATCACTGAAGACTCTCAGTTGGAAGAGGATTGGCTATGTACATTGGACGTATCCTCTTTGTATACTAGTATTCCTCACAAGGCTGGTATAATGGCGGTGACCCACTGGCTAAACCAATCCAATCTATATACCACTGGATTTAATAATTTTTTGATTAAACTTACAGAATACGTACTACAAAAAAAATCTTTTATTTTGAAGGCAATCCATATTGGCAAATCAAAGGGACAGCTATGGGGGCATCCTTTGCCCCGATTTACGCAGATTTGTTTATGGGATATTTTGAACAGGCCTTCATATATGATGTCCAACACGATATACACATCGGTAATTTGGATATCTGGCAGAGATATCTGGATGATTGCTGGTTGGTGTGGCGGGCTGCTATGGACGAATTATCCAAATTTGTTGCATACCTCAACAATAACCCTTTTGACATACATTTCACAGCTAATACTGGATATCATGAAATAGTCTTTTTGGATGTTGCGATCAAAAGATTACCTAATCACACCTTAGCCACATCCATACATAGAAAATTTCCACAATACAATACTTTACTTCATGCCACCAGCTCTCACCCTCGCCACATCATCAGCAACATCCCAAAGTCTCAATTTCTGCGACTCAAAAGAATATGCTCCACAAATGTAGAATATTCTGCACAAACACAGGATTTAACAGCAAGATTTATTGACAGAGGATATAAACCTGAACATCTAACCAATACGGTGACCCAAATTAAAACCAGCAGAAGATCGGATCTATTGAAATATAAGAGATCACAAGAGGATGATGGAATCCAAAGTCAACAACCCATCAGATTAGTCACCACTTATGGAAACAATACATCCAGGTTCAGACAGATCGTTAGTAGACACTGGGACATACTAAAATCAAACTCAATTCTTAATGATATTCTCCCAGATACATGTGCTTTTTCCTACCGTAGGAACCTACCGTACCATCCATTCTCATTTAACACATTATAAAAGATTTACACCAGCTTCTACAATACAAACAACACTATTTGGGGACCCACTAGTGGGCTGCTATCCTTCTGGACATTGTTGTGCATGCCAGCACATTTGTAAAACAAAGGAATTTACTAGTAAAAACTCTTCCAAGGTTTACAATATTAACATTTTTGCAAATTGCAGCTCTAATTGGGTAATTTATCTGGCCTACTGTACCTGTTCTGCCTTTTATGTTGGTCAGACCACTAGACCCATCAGAATAAGAATCAGTGAACATTTAAGTTCCATCAGAAATAGACAAATAACAAATGCTCTATACAAACACAGCAAAAACCACACAGGTGCCTCATTCAAGTTTGTTATTATAGACAAAATTCAACTCCACAGAAATTTTAAGATGGGATGGCACACCAGGTTAAACAACATGGAAAGTAAGTGGATCACAAATCTTGGTGCCTTTTTCAAACCAGGATTAAATGAATGTGAAGTACATGAAGGTACATCTAGGCAATAATATTATAAATTTTCAAAACATTTTTGTGTTAGCTGTACATATTTGTACTACCTATGATATTGAGAAATACTTCATGTTACACATGGCCATTCATTCAAGCCCAAATGTTACATGACACCTTACAAATTGAGATTTATAAGTGAGTCCTGGCCAAACATAAGCTTTTTTATGGCTTTGGACAATATATTACATTTGCATGTTTGCAACTAATTATTAGTTTAAATTATCTTTTAGGGACTTAGATTTCTATGTCTGATTAAATCTCTTATATTCATTGTATTGGTGTTTATATGATCCAAGTTTTGAATGTGTCACATTAGCCTGTCTACCTATGGCAGGAGTATACCACTTTAAATGAAGTGTATATAAAGAATTCCAGGATGTGAGGTTGTTTAGTAAATTAAATTTTTGAAATGAAGATATAACATTGACAAAGGCTTTACAAGCCGAAACCGGTCTGTTACTTTTATGGCAGGCAGCTTTATAGCTACCTCGGAATAAAATCTATATTCTATATCTGCTGCCGTGTGTGCTGGTCCCTCTTTGATTATGTGTTTGAAAATGGCACGGTGCAGTGTTTCTTATGTCATTTATTGCTTATATGCATTACCTATTCACAAGATAACTATGCTCTGCATTGCCTGTCTCCATCTGGACATGTCTTTAATATTTCAGTTTGTTTTTGTCACACCATACAGCTTAATGGAAGATGAGTGATTCCATAAATGCTTCTTACTTTACAGCATATTGCCAGACCAGTCTGGTCCTCTGTTGCATCACTTTCTGCTGTGTTGCTGCTGTTGAATTGTTGTTATGTTACTGCTCCCTGTAATTCCATGTGAGCATGCCCAATATTATGTTTTCAGAAGTGTTTGCAAATCATCAATAGCAAAACAGAACTCAAGACATGTCATCTACTCTGTCTTGTTATTTGTCACGTATGCATGTTGTTTATTATTAGATTAGCATTTATATAAATATATGACACTTGCTTGTCTCTTATATGCTCATGAGTGATGATCCCCTTTTCTGTTAGAGCCACTGTCATTTCTTTGCAAAAATACATCCAGTTCCGATTTACCTGACATTACAGCTGTTAGGTCTTTTCCTTCAAGTATATACATGTTGAGGTGGATAATACAGCAGTGGTGTCAACTTGCATACATAAATTCCCTATATATACATCTCATATGCAATAAGTACTTCCCATGCATTCATCCCATAAAGTATCTTCTGTCCTTGCTGTTATCTCACGTCAACATTTAATTTACATGTATATCACATTTTCACTCCCCTTTGTTACACTGCAGTTTGATGTTCTTATCGCATCCTTTATTAGCATGTCTGTTTTTATTTATGTGTGTAACTATGCAATTGTCAATCACATTAATTATCACTGCATCAATATTGCAGGATTTATGTTAGAAATTCTTCTTATACACTTTTGTCACATTTGCCTGCGGGAAATGATTGCACTTTAAACATTTCCACCTTCAACATTAATTATTCAGTATAACACAATTTAGTGCACCAGTTCCCCCATTTTACTTCCCTCCATCTGTATTCTTTCCCTGTACTTGCCCTTAATATGTCTGGGCTACATCGCGTGCTCGTATGTGAGCATTACCTATATGTGGGCCGTTTTGTTTGCATGCTGTGCTCAAGCTTGCAAACATGTTTCCATGGAAATGAACACTATTGCTGTCCATAAAAAGGTGTTTGCAAATGTGTATATATGATAAGCAGCATGAATATTCGATTAGCGCCGCGGTTCATCCTGCTAACATGCTTATATCATGTAGTTTTGTGGAGCCTACATGATCGTTAATGAAAAGCAGTGAATATCTTTTTCCACAAGCAATCTGCTAAACAGCATAAATAAGCTATTTATAAATTAACTAATCTTTCTTATTTTCATACTAAGGAAAAGGCAATAGAGACAAAGAAGCAGTGATAAAGCTGCCACCAAATGGACTATCTCTAGTCATCTCATCCAACATATACAGAAAAAACAAAACTTTGGAGAATGTAATAACTGTCTTTCAGCTTTTTCCGGTTAGGGGGTCGCCACAACTGAACTCTGGTCCCCTAATGATTGGCAGTGAATTTTCACGGTGTTCAGTTGCCAGCCCAGCGCCCAACCTTCAAGGAAGGAAAACCCACTCACGCATGCATCTATCTGCATGTCTTTTAAAGTGCATTTGACCGCGGGGAGAGTCCACACAGAAGGCACTCCAGCTGAGAATTGAAACGGAGATCCTCTTGTGAGGCGACAACACTAACAGCTGCACCACCACAACTTCAAAACTTTGGAGAATGTAATAATTTGTTTAATGTAAACAACTGTTGCTGTATTATAAATGAAGAGCAACAACTTACTTTCTACTATCTTACTATACAGTCCTTGTTATTTAGAACTGTGTTTTTTTTTCTCTAGGATGTGGAGTTTGTCCTTAAATTTTTAAAAATATTTGTTCTATTCATTTAACTGGATAAGCACAATAGTCAAACAATACCACTTTTCAGGGGCAACTCAGGACTCTCTAACAAAGTGATGCTCAGAATGGCATATTATGCAAAGGGAGACTGAGGAATAAAGTCAAAGACAGCAAAATTAAGGTTTTGAGTAGCTCATAGTCACGTTTCAGAGAAATACCACAAAACTAAAAGGAAAATAAACATTAATTGCACTCACAGCTGTATGACTTAACCCACATGTTCATTCTGTGTCATACCCCTGCATTCAAGGGGTAACTGTGGTAGCATACCCCACTGAACTTCATGGTGACTCATTTGTATCACTTCTTTTTTAACACTATTTCAGTTGTATGAGCAAACCTACTAAATGAACAATTTTTAAGATGGCCTCTTTATGTTAAGAAATAATCTCATTTTGGCCAAATGAAGCTGTGGGTTGAGTCTGAGCCTTTAAATATATCTCGGCAAATACTACAATCAATGAAAGATATGGTTGCAAAGTATATGAAAGACTAGGTTTAATTATTTCTTCAGCATATAATTTTGAAAAATGAAGATGTAGATACCGCCAGTTCAGGAGATTATTTTTTGTAGTAATAAAGAATGCAATTGTGACAGCAAGGTGGATGCATAAAGAATTAAATTCAAATAAGATTGTGCTATTGTCTTGGGATTGCCATTACATCTTATTGCAGAGGACATGTAAAGGTTATGAAGGATCAATCTCCTGATATTACACCATTGTCATGAATACAATGGAGTTTATATTATTGAAAATAATACATGCATCAAAAAGTGTGCTGCAACACTCATGACAACAGGCATTCTGCAGAATAATGTAGGAATAAAACATAATATACCAGCAGTAGTTTCACAGTTTCATCAGAACACCAGCAAATGTATGTCACATATGAAGCAAGCTGATTTGTGCATCTCAGCAGTGTAGCTGAAGTCATTGCCTGCAGGCATGACAGTTTCTCTGTAATCAGTACCGCTGATTTATGCAAGTACTGTAAAGTCAAATCATCAGACTGTTCACTACACTGCATGATAAGTGCATAACAATTACATCTCTGATACCTTATTTTGTATATTTCCATATTAGGCCTGTTATACCAGCTATACTGTTGTGAGAATGTTGCAACTGCTTACAATATCATAAACCTCAAAATCACATGTGAGCCCCAGTGATGAAAGAGCTGGTTAGGGAGATGAGACCAGGCAGTACCTGTTCAGCTGTTCTGTCTTAGTTGGAAGGAGGGCCTGAGTCAGTTACTACACTGATGCATACTGGCAGGGTAACGTTGCCAATTATATCATGCTTACCATACACAGATGTGCCAGAAACATGGTCAGAAGTCGGAGGTGTCGGAATAGACTAAAGTTCTGATTAACTATTTGTTATATCTAATAACAATGCAGGCAGCTACATCAGATATAGCTGATAATTTGGTTACCTTGTGTATGGCCCAAAACCTTCATCAGCTCACTAATGATTCATGTAATAAGGGTGGTTTGGCCACTGACTGCAAGAGGCTGCAGTGTTGAAAAAAGAGAATACCCTAGTACCACAAAATATATGCTGCAGTGCTAAAAGTGCAAAAACAGAAAATGAACAGATAACAAATATTACTATTTAATAAACAGTAGATAATCTACCTCCCCACAAAAAAATAGTACTAGAAGGCATACTGCTTTCATATACGTTATTTATATATAATAATTTTCCTTAATGTGAAGAGTAACTCCTTAATAAAACAAATGTTTATGGAGGGGAACAAATTATAGAATGAAAATTATTTATAAAAATATAAATTTCTATGCCAGTGAACAAAGTAACATCCACCCATATTTTATTGTAATGTCCTTGTATGACCTCTTATAAAAGAACAAAAAGATGTGTTGTTTTTACAATTGCATCATCTACTTGTTTTGCTAATTATTACACAGTTTAAAATAATGATAAGCATGTCTGCCCAGTAAAACATTAAAGTAAAAAGAAAGAAAGAAAAAAATGTCTGCCGTGCAACTGAGTCTAAACAAAACAGGATTTTAATGACTTAGCCTTTCATGTTAGATGCATTTTCAAGAGTTTGACAATTCCATAGTACCTAACAGTGAGCTATAAAATGTATGCTGACTGCTTCATTAAAGCATGCTTCAATTGTTGCAGACTGAATGAGATACTTTATTTAATTTTCTTTTATTACTCAGTCTTCCATGAAGTTGTATGACTGTATACTGCATTGAGTTTGCAAAGCTGCACAGATGCTGATGGCAGGTATCAATGGGTTTTTGAACAGATCAATAATTACAGCTTTCAAATAAAGACCACTAAATCCATTCAGTTATTCTGTCAAAATGACTAGCTGGTGTGCAGTGACCTTATCTGTTTGCTATTTTTCCTTTTTTTTCTGCTGCTGCTGTTCTCAGTTTGCATGTATCCCTCCCATAAGTGAACACCATATCAATCTGTTAATACCACCACATGGGATAATCCAATGACTCTTCTGAACACTTTCTGTCTTCCACTTTATGCGTGGCTGCTCTTCTGCCCCATAGTACAGTCTCTTGCCCCGGCAGTATCATTCATTTCTAATATGCTGACTCATTCCACCTAGCTTCTGGCATTAACACACCTGAATATTTCTTTTATGTCAGCCATGCCTTTTTGTTCCTATAAAAAAATACTGGGCTCTTCCCTTTGTAGCCCTCCTTATCTCTAATTTTATTGTTGAAAAATAAAACATTTGAACTCCTTTTGTATATTTTATTGACTCCCTCTCTTTCTGTCTGACACTCACTCTCAATCTTTCTGCCTTCAGGCAAGAGTTGAAAAGAGTTTTTTTTTTTTTTTTTTTTTTAATTTCTGTCCAGTTTGCAGCATCTATGTTTTCCTAGTTTCATTTCTATAGAGCCACAGAACACTGTACAGTGTTCATGTTTTGTTTTCACGGTCACCCTAAAAGTATCATTACCTCCTTCACATACATTGTCCTTTCAATTGAAATTGTCACAATTATAAGGATAAATTGTGCAAATGTTATTTTTATAAGCAGGTTGTCTGACCTGCATTCACTAAGAATGCTACTACACTTAGACTAATGTCTCTTTTTTGCCAAGGTGTAGTAACCTTTGAGTTAATTTGACTAATTTAAACTGTGCAGTAAGTGTATTTATTTAGTTACTTAGTTAGCTAGTTAGTCAGTTAGTTAGTTAGTTAGTTGTTTATATTTTTATTTATTATTGTTAGCAAATGCTGTTTTGGAAATTACGTTTCATCTCAAACAGCAGTCACTTAGGTTTTTTATATTTTTGAAGTACAACTCTTTCAAATAGTTGTAACCAAACAAAATGCTGTTTAGTGGAAAACCAAAGGAGTCACTCCACCTCCAACAAGTAACTTTCACCCCACCTTTGATAAGTAACTTTCTTTCAAATGCTTACAACATCTTCATTATTATTTTTTTTCAGATTCCTATTATTTTGATGCCCCTCATACTATCTTACGTCTGGAATAGCTTGGTGTCCTTTCTCTATCTCCGCAGCAGTACTGGAAAAAGATGAGTGCATCCCAGTACAGTGTCATCCTGATGATAAGCTGAGACTTCCTTTATCACCTGACACTTTCCATTTCTCCATACAGAAGATAAAGTGACAAGGTGCCCATGCATGCAACTTTCCACGTGGGTACACTTCTCTTCAAATAGTATGTCGACTGAAACACAAATGTCTGCCATCTGAAAGTGCCATACGGCCTTAGCCGTCAACTGTACAGGTTTTTGCAGAATGCCCAGATGCCTGCCTGACATACATCTCAACCTCCTTGAGCAAAAAAGCTATACAAATCCATAAATAGTAGGGAGACAAAGGCAGCAAATTAGGGACACTATTTAAATATTGTAATGACAAACCCGGAAAGCTGATAGAATAAAAGGTTTGCACTAACACAGATTTCCTGAAGGGTATGAAGTCTGAAATCCAAATGTCTGACAGTATGTTCTGACTTAAACCTCGAGTGATTTGCCAATGATTTGCTAGAAAACCACAGTCACACTTCCTAACTTTGTAAGACCAAGAATTAATCACACTTCTTAACTTTGTAAGACCAATAATTAAAATCTGTCCCTATGTGTCCCTTTACAATTTCCCTTACTGTGACTGACAAGGAATACAGATGCATGTAAATAAAGTGGGTTTATGAATTTATATTATTTTTTTCCATTCTAAGGTATATTTAAGCATAGCTGAGTATGTGTGCACATTATGGCCCTCTGCTCAGCATTGCTGAAACATCCCATAGGAGATAAATAAAAATATACAGCAGAAATCCTCATGCTGAGGTAGCATAGTGGTTAGAGTCCTGGCTTTTCATGCAGGTGTTTACAGTTTGCGTACCAACACAGGCACTTTATTTTTACATGGAAAAGCAGTGTTAAAATTGTTATTTTAATTTTAAATCATTGAGTAATTGATATTTGTCAACCAGGGTAGCATAGCAGGTCTAAAATGTAAGTGTGAGTGCATATAACATGTAAAATCACCCATGTATACACAAGTGTCCCATACAGTATAGTCACACCTCATGGTAATGTAATGAAAGCACATAGAGGGATGGCATGTAAAGTTGACTCTCCTAAAGTTTTACCCCCTGCTTACCCCCATTTCACCACTTTCCTATCACCCTTTTTTCTTTACTTTAATTAAAATTAGCACTGGTGAAAGTGGGATTAAGAGGTACTAAGTGAAGCTAAGGGAACTTAACCGTCTGTTAGCAATGCTTTGCTTCACTCACAACCACACAAACCTGCTTACAACTGCTTAAAAGTGCTTTAATCGCTCTGTCTCCATCAGCCCTTGTTCTGCCCAACAACAAAATAACTAGCCCTGCCAAGTCTCGAAAACAGGATGCTATGCACTACAATCACAGCAATGTACCACTACACCATCTGAGCTGTGGGAATTTATAACACTTTTGCAACCATATCATTCATTCTGGTCATTTAACATTAATGAAAAAAATTCATCACTCCCAACTCTTGAACCTAGAACCTTGTGCTCTACAATCACAGCAACATACCTCCATGCCATTGGAGCTGTAGGCATTTCTAATGTTTTTTACAAACATATCATGCACTACAGGGATTCACATAATGGAAAAATAAATATTTGCAATACTCTTATTAAATACATATATATATATATATATATATATATATATATATATATATATGTGTGTATATATATATATATATATATATATATATATATATATATATATATATATATATATATATATATATATATATATATATATATATATATATATATATATATATATATATATATATATATATATATATATATATATATATATATATATATATATATATATATATATATATATATATATATATATATATATATATATATATATATATATATATATATATATATAGATATATATAGATATATATATAGATATATATATATATATAAAACCAAACTCTTACTGCAAGACATCTGCAAAAAGCTTGACAAAGTGGGGGGATAAAGAGCAAACAATAGTGACATCTTTGAAATATGGCTGTTATATGTAGAAGTCTACTAGAGTAGCATGGGTTGATTTAACATATAATTCCTGATAGATTCCAGGTCTGAAACACAAATGAATGTCATTATTTACTGATGTCAATGATCACATCATCCCAGTGATTTCTTAGAAACCCACAACTTTTATGGGGAACAGACCAAACATATGAGCCATGCATCTTGACAGTGTCTAGACATCTGGACGGAGGAGAGGTATGACTAAAGTCAGGTAACAGAAGAGAGAAAACAGTGAGAGCTGCCAAACATTTCATTCAGCATCCTCTGAACCACAGTAAGACCAACACGACACTACCCCAAATCAGCTCTGGGGAATTACCCATGTATTTCCAAATATAGCATGCATTACAGGAATGGAACTGTGGTGAAAAAAAGATATTGGTGTGAAAATGTCCACCCACAACCATTTGCACCACAGCCATATCAACATACCAATACATCAAATGAGCTTTAGAGTAGAACGACTGTTGATACATATCCTGATATCCAGTCACACACTACACCAATACATGCTGGCCCAATGCACAGTCTACTGGGAATCCAGAGGTGTTACAGGACATTTCTCAGTCTGCCCCTACAAACATATACACCTGATAGACTACCAGAAACTGTAGCAGCATGCACAGTCAGAGAGAAAAGGAGCTATGACACTCACATCTTCTAATCTCCCTACTCAACCTAACAAACATTTACACACAACACTGCTACACAGTCTTGGCAGTTTGTTAACAATGGCCAGACATACATAACTGTCAACTGTAAAGATATCCACAGAATGTCCAGGGTGTGGGACCATATTTATGGCCTCTGCTATATACCACTTCCAGGAGTCCACTAAGTCACTGGGATGATACCAGGAGCACAGCCACTAAATAATGATATACCATACCTCTGTACCTCTTACTGTAAGACATCTGGACAAAGCATGACATACTTGGGGGACAGGGGGCCGGAAAGAGGGACATATCTCACATAATGGTGTTACAAACTGAAACAGTTGCTGGTGTTATAGTGTTTGTTGTAAAATAACATCCCTGAAGGATATGATGTCTGAAATACTAATGGATGTCAACATTTACTGACTACAATCCTCACATTATCCTACTCATTTCACAAAAAACAGAAGTTGTCTGAGGAACAGATCAAACATAATAGGCAAACATCTGGGCAGTCTGTGGACATCTGAACAATTGAGAGATATGTCAGAGACATATCACTGTCAAAAGTCAAGTCACACAGAAAATGCATATTGAGACAAACTGGGTTAATCTAGAAATCCTCTATGTGTGTAACAGCAATACATATTTACAATCTGTAAGAAGTTCTGGAGATTTGCCCCCATGTTGTTGAACTGTCTCCACATGTCTTGTCCTGAGAGGTATTTCCACCTATTGTCTGTGAAGCTGTAGCCCCCACACCTCCATAATGTCCTCCATACAGGCAAGAAAAAGGGGCACGGCCCACATGAAGGACTTGATTATAGCACTGTGTTGCTATGGCATTGGCTAATGGAAAGACAACACAGCTGCTCTGGATGCAAGTAGCAAGTGGGAGACACCAACTGGTGCACAGGCCATCACCTGCTCATGATCATTACCTACAAAAGGCAAGCTGCTGCCTATGCAGCACAGCTCTGAACCCATTTACACAAAGACAGACTGCGACTACACAAACCTAACCATTTGCAGTATTCTGACGGAACTATTCAGCACTATAACGGGTATGTCAATCACGTAAGCTTGTACTGGAATGCAGAAGGGGGATGCAATAATGTCAAATAGGACATTAAACACCAGTTCGCAAATATATCTGCTGGACTCACATGCTGCTATCTGGTACCTATGGCCATTCCTGCTTTCCCTGTCTGCATTGACATGGATCAAATTTCTGGCCTGTGAGTCACTCCAGCAAAGGTCAGCTCATGTATGACTACTACTGGAGTGTCTGTTGTGCAATACTGAGTGTGACACTGTTAGGCCAGCTACCTGGAATGTTGTACATATTCATATGTCACCTGTGAATGCTACTATAATACATATGCTTGTCCTACAAATGTAGGAGACATATATAGGGTATGTGTGTAGTACACAACAGGTCCAGAAGTATGTGTTGAATTGTATGTTATATACTGAGCCCATACTTGACAATGTCAAGAGTTTTGCAGACTGACCACATGTCTGCCTCATATTTGTTGTCAGTGGCTCATACAGTTGTGCATTCTCTGACACATCACTGGCAACCCATTAAACATGGAAGTCATAACATAATAACATACCTTTGATTGTCAGGTCACATCCTGTGGAACAGACCTGTGAATGCAACACTGTCTTTGTTAGCAACTACATGGCCTTTGCCCACCAGTGACATGTGCCCTTGTACAGATGTCTTGCTCTAACAGGAACTAGGTGTCTTAGCGTGTAACTCATGTCAATGCAGGTTTCCTTTGTCCTGTAGGATGCCGACATTTGTACAGTCACTGACACCTGCTTTGTAGCTGTGGAGAGCATACCACCCTTGCCAGGTTACACATCCCGTCATACGTTTAGACACCAAATGGAGGACTGCAAAGCCACAGGAGGTGGAGTGTTGAACACAACATACAAATAAACACCTCCAGGCTGGCCAAACAGCATGACATGTGAGAGACATTCCAAATGCAGTTAACAGTTGATAAAACACTTACTGAAATCATAGCTAGCTACAGGCCTCCAACCATGACTATGGACACCCACCAGACCTATTGTAACTTGCTGGGATCTGTCAGGATTCAATCATCTACCCTGCTCCTGGGTGACTTCAACTATCCATCCATAGTGTGCATGATCTATGCCTCTTGAACATGAATGCACAGAGATTCCTTGACTTTGTCAATGGCAATGCAGTGGATCAGTCAGTCAGCACTCTTACAACAGGTGGAAATAACCTGTGCCTGGTCCTAACCAACATGAGTAGCCACTGTAGCACTCCTACAGTGTCATCCTCCTTGTAAGATCTGACCACATAGCCATCACTGTTCAGGTCACCATCTCCCCTGCCCCCCATTGCCGGGGTCAAACAAAATTGACTTTACACAAATGACTATAAATCTCCTCAGTGCAGGGATAAGTGGCTTTACAGCTAACATCCCATCAGTTGGAACTAGCAGTAGTGTCCAGGCCCACACTACAATACTATGTGGGCACCTACATAGCTGTGTGGACTCAGCAATACCTGACAGGACAATATCATCTCCCTCAAGGTAGGGTACATGTCTGTGGTGGACAGCAGCAATACACAAATACCAAAATAGGTGGAAGTAATTGCTGGACAGGGCCAAGAAGGAACAGGTGCCTTATTAGAAGCAATGTCACCTTGGTCTGCACAAGCAAATAAGGTCACAGGTGAATTACCCTAAGGCTATATTTTAGTGCAAATTGGACACATCCACCAAGGCCAATCACTAGGCCTTCCACACATGTGTCTGCAATCCCAGAGCCAACACACAAATCTGCTCTGTAGTGGTGGTCAGTAACACTGCATACACATACGGCATAGATATAGGCAACTGGCCGCAGACAAGTGAAGTGTAAACATTACCCTCCTGTCCCCACATTGGTATGCATGTGCATGCACAACACCTTCCCCACCTCCGCTCATCTTCAGGAACCAGGTTCATAATGCCCTCTCAAAAGCAACACACAGAAGTCTCCATAGGCCTGATAACCATCCCTGGCTGCATCCTATATAAACACAGGCATGGGCTGTCAGATCCATTCTTGACTGTAGTCAACCACAGCCTGAGTACTGGCATCATTCCATCTGCACAGAGGACAGCCACTGTCATCCCTATACACAAAGGTGGAGCTATCCACCTACCCAGCCAATCATATGCACATCAGCCTAACTAGTCTGCTCTGCAAGGGCATGGAAGGCAATATCAAGGACATTATGAGCAGGGACATCGGCAACATCAAAATGCCTGATCCCACATAGCATGGTATTGTCAAAGGGAGATAAGGCCTGTTAAACCTGATCGACCTCTCTGAAGTGGTCAACAAACACAAGGATGAGGGGAAGATGGTGAACAATGCCTACCTTCACCTAGCCCAATTCTCTCACAATAATCCCTAGGTGGCCAGGATACATATGCCTACACAGCTAGGCACCAACCTGTATGTTACCAGATGGGTAGCTAACTGGTCCAATGATAGTACCTACTCGGTCAAAGTAGGGGAACCCACCTCTAGTAGTAGAGTCTTCCAAAGTGGTGTACCCCAAGAATCGGTCTGGAGGCCCCTACTGTTTCAGATATATGTATCTGAAGTACAGGACAAAAGCAGTGGTCTGTGGCTAACCAGGTGTACAGATGCTTGCAAGCTGGCCACTGTCTTACATTCTCCTACTGATGTAAACATTCCTCAAGAGGCTCTCACCCAAGTAATGACTGGTGCAAGAAGCATTTCCACAAACTGAATGCCAGAAGACGCATCAGTCTCCCTGCTGTAGCAGATGTCATCCACACTAATTATGACAGTAATAATGTACTGGGCATGCAATCAGGTGTGAGGAAACTTGTACACCAAGGTTGGTAGCAACCTGATAGTTTCCCACATTGAGGGCACCATTGTGCAGAAGGCTGTCTACATGGCTCACCTCAGAAATGTGTGTATATCATCCAGGAAACAGGAGGCCACAACATCTCTGCACTCCACACTTATCAGACCAATTACCAAGTACAATGGCTCCTTTGGCATGTACCTTGCCAAGCAAATGCAGCAGCTGCAGACACCACAGGGGTTCCTGACCAGGCAATTCCAGGGTCTGAAAAACCTATCCTATACAGGTAGGCTGAAAGCCCTGTCCCTGTACTCAGTCTCATGCAGACTGATCATTGTGACCTGTGTCTGGCATACAAGGCCATGTCCAAACCAGCATTGATGGTGCTTCTGCATATCTGTAAGACAGCTTGAAGTAATGCATCATGCACGCAAGGCCCTCACCTGGTCTGTGACATGTATAGTACTTGTTGGCGGGATATTTCAGTGTCCCACACAATACACTGTCTGTAATATACACTCCCTCCCTATGTCTAGAAGTGTACATGCATATCCCTCTTGGAGTAGAAGCTGGATGACTGCATGGGAAATGGATGAGACACCCCTGGGATCCCATGTGTGTTCCAGCTGGACAGGGGAAACAGGTGCTGGTTTACAAGGGGCATGGGCGAAAGACTGGGCCAGGCTTATAAGGGTGTCAGGGCCAATAGCCTGGTGTCATCTTATGAGGTTATGGAATGAGTGCTTTACATGTTTCCTGTATGTATTGCAGACTGTCCTGCAATGTGTATGAAATTAATCCCTGTGAGTCTTCACTGTGTATGTATTGCAGTTATAGTGTATAGTCCTGTCCCCTCACCAGTTATCATCACATATTGTTACACCTTGTCATTGTGTGTGTGGTCTGTATAGCAGTAAGTCAGCTCTTACAGTACATGCATATGCATATGCACTTGGTGACACTGTATAATTCCAATCGCCTTGGTCTTGGCCACAATTACCATTCTGCTACTAGGCCCATCACACAGTGGGATTTGTCACCATTTGTTGTGGGCCTGACAGTAGCAGTGAAAGAGATGGATTGTGGCAGGTAGAACTACAGTAAGACCTGCCCTAAAGGGATCATAGGTGTCACAGCTGTGCCAGACTCTACCAGGAGTGTGTGTGTGTGTGTGTGTGTGTGTGTGTGTGTGTGTGTGTGTGTGTGTGTGTGTGTGTGTGTGTGTGTGTGTATGTGTGTGTCTGTGTGTGTGTGTGTGTCTGTGTGTGTGTATGTATCATAATGCAGGGTATTAATTTACATATGTTGTGTTCCCCTTGCAGGTGAATACAGGGGTTGGTGTCCCTCTGCCTCACAACCTGATTGGACTCTCATGACAATGGTGGTCATAGTGAGGCACAGGTGGGGTTGTTTGTGCCTGAATCGGTGCCATTGTTTGGTATCCCACTTCCCCCACCATGTCCCCACACACAGTCAGTATACCCACATATGGCCAGTTCCCAGCAGCCATGGATAATGGACAGGTTAAGGGTGGTGGCATGGAACAAGCTAGTGTGTTGAGTATGGCAAGTATGAGTGTGGACACTAGCCATAGGCAGATAGCAGGCGAGGTCACACACAAGCAGATGGTCAAGTTTGCTCAACAGAGGACTGCTGCCCATCAAACCCCTGTCTCAAGAGCCCCAGCAGGTGTAACCAGATGTATGTTATGGTTCGTCATGGAGGCGTAGGCGCGTACTGACTGCAATACCAGATAGATGCTCAGGGTCATGAATGCAGCACTCCCTGCCATGCGTGATGACCTCCACCACAGTTGTGAAGCCCTATATCATCTTGCCAGTGTTAGGGATAGACAGTGGGGTGAGACATTGTCACTGCTCAACTGTGCAATGTCTGTGCCTGAGGATGCGGTGGGAGTAGGGCATTGGCCTGGTGGACGTAGGTCAGCAATATAATCAGCTGTGAGCCTACATGGCCATGCACATTCACAGTCCCATAGTGGCAGTACCAACAGCACTACTGAAGAGATGGTGTTGTCCACAGGCCATAGGCACGATGTACTGGCCAGTCTGATCAGGGATGCGGGTCCAGCAGACAACAGTCACCATCAAGGAGTGATACTGCATCTGTCCTTGGGCCTGGTGGTGCCAGTGATACTCCTGGCAGAACCAGTTACCGCATCCTTCCCAAGACACGGTGAACCAGACATCCTGCCATGTATGGACCACACCTATCCAACATAGCCCTGTGTTTGGCATCCACATTGCTTGCTAGTGTGCAGACAAACACTCACACATCCTCATCCTAGGCCAATCATCACCAAACATGCACAGCTTCCCTACATGGCCCAGTTGAACATTACCCCTCCAGACACACACACATGATGTCAGCCATATGGCCCAGCTTAGGTCTCTGGAAATCCAACACCACACCCTGTGCATGTGATGATACACGTTCCACAAACCTGCTATCCATACCATCGATGCACAGACATCCTCATCTGGGTCTGATGCACAGGGTGACTATGGTACAGTGTAGCAATGTCATGTTGTGTAATGTACTGTCTGCTGGCAGTAGTTATGGGTACACATTAAGGTGTACGTACCTTGTTACCCATGATGCACTATTGCTGTTAGTACTGCTGACTGACTGACTGTTGTGTCACTTGCTGTATTCTGGTTGTGTTCCAGGTGTCTCTGTGTCTGCAGGCTGTGGGCCTGCTGACAGTAGCAATGAAGAGTAAGGTGGAGTGGAAACACAGTGGCCTTTTTATAGCCAAGGTATAGCTGTACATGTACATGTTTGCCAGGTGTGTTTACATGCAACACTGTGTGAGGGGCAATTGTGACAGACAGTGTGACCTTGCATACATACCCTTGACACAGCCACCTACATGCATAAATGTCACCTCGGTGTTCTGCAGGACTGCAGGCTCGCACATACAGAGGAGGTTACTTAGTACTGGTACTAGGTCTCTCACCAGCTTAGCTATTATATTTATTGCAATGGATTCCGCTATCAGCACCTGTTGCCCCTGCCATTTCTGTCACATCCACTCGACCATCATGCTGTTGATGAGGGTATGCATTGTACTGTGTATGACAGGTTTGGGGTATGTATTCCTGACACAGATCAGTCTGTGTTAGTCTAACCTGACAATCACCAGCATGTGTGTCTGCTATCTCATATGCATGTCTGGCCTCTCATACTGGTAGTGCATACAGAGTCATAGTCCTGTACATGGGGAAGCTGATGAAGGGCTGAGCACAACCCCTACCTGCACAGTCTTACGAACAATAGTGCTTGATACATGACACAGATAGCACAGCAGTGCTGTAGTGTGGCTGTGTCTGCCACTACTACTGAAGTGGGTGACAATT
This sequence comes from Protopterus annectens, assembly GCF_019279795.1. NCBI lineage: Eukaryota > Metazoa > Chordata > Ceratodontiformes > Protopteridae > Protopterus > Protopterus annectens. The sequence goes on along the minus strand of NC_056729.1, from coordinate 400,456,131 downwards.
GCAGGGAATGTTAGGATTGGCAATGGTGGGTTCAGAGGCCCTTAACACATTAGAGCCATCTCACACACATCCACACACATAAACACACACATACACACACACACACACACACACACACACACACACACACACACACACTCTCACACCGCTGTATGGGGACATGCACTGAGACACACATGCACATGGAGGTGACACTTAGAGTAGATGACATATCCATTTATCATTGTACAATACACTATGATACACCCATTGCACCACAGTGGCTTGGTGTTACAAACTGTGTAACTGTTCTTGTACGGTGGATGACATATGTATGGGATGATACTAGGTTGGCAATTGGGGAATTTACAGGGTGGAAGAGGCACACAAAAGGGTATTGGCATCACATGCACACACTGAAGATAGCCACAGGGGCTGTGCATACAGAAACACACACACAGTTGACGATAGACATATTAGTAACCCTATGTATCCAGTTGTATGTACTATAGTGCTGCATACACATGCCATGCTCCACATATATTATATGCCTGGGACATAACACACAACCTCTCACAACAGGCACTCTTGCAAATGCATTCATGGATAGTGGGATAACCATCCAGACATAGCGATTGGTCTCATCTATTTCTCCTACATACCTGCACAAGTGATAGTGTGACAGACTTTGTATCAGCATGATGTGTCAGTCAGGTACAATGTCTGATGCTGGCATGTGTATCAGTATGGCAACTGTGACACATTTGGCAATGATATCACAGGAATGCTCATTGTCAGGGGACACAGACCACATATAGGTTGCAAACATGTGGATATCCCATGTACATCTGCACAGAAGACTGGGATGGGCTGTATAGTGTTACATGGTGCATGTAAGGCAGATGCCATTAACAGGGTCTTTAAAGTAATGTCATGGGTAGTGGGTCAACAAGTCTTAAAATGGTATAACCTACACACACAACAGCCACAGGTGATAAGCTGCACACACTACTATAGTTGTCTGTATTGAGATTAGAACCCCTACCTATCTATTTTCACTATATTATTGTGCAGTTATTGCACATGATTCAGAGCTTAGAGGGCTGACAAGTGCATACACGTACATCTAGGGTGAATGACATCAGCAGGCCTTGTAAAGTAGGGCAATGGGATGTGTACTGGGTGATACACACCTCAAAATGGCATAACCCACACCCCCAGAGGATGTGAGTTTCATTCAAACACACACACTGTCACAGTTCCAGCATTGAGATTAGAACCCCTATCTATCTAGTTATGTATACTACAGTGTTGTGCAGTTATCACACATGGCATGGAGCTTAGCTTATAGAATTTCACAGTGTCACAAGGCATGTCTAAGGTGATTACATCATGTGCCCTTGTAAAGTATGGCAATGGGAAATGTACTGGGTGGGAAAGGTATCAAAATACATTAACCTACAAACATACACACTTACAAACACCTTCACACACACTCACACACACACACACACACACACACACACACACACACACACACACACACACACATTTGCCACAACTGAGTGTTATACCCCTGCCTATCGCATTATCTGTACTATATAGTTATGTAGTTATTACACGTGCCACAGAGCTTATAGGGCTGAGTGCTGTCCAAAGGTACTTCTAAGAGCAATGACATTAGCAGGACTGCTAAAGGATGGCACTGGGAAATTCTTTGCATGGGAAAGTCCTCAAAATACATCATCCTATAAACATACACACTTACAATCTCTTGCACATACATTTATATGCACACATTTGCCGGACCTGATAATAGAACCCCTGCCTATCTAGTTATTTCTGCTATAGTGTTGCAGAGTTAACACATGCACTACAGAGTTTACAGGGCTGACAAGTGCCCAGATGTACTTCTAAAGTGAATAACATCAGTAGGACTGATAAAGTAGGGCACTGAGTGCAAAAGTTCTCAAAATACTTCATCCTGCAAACATACACACTTATACACTTGTGTACAAACACTTATACACACACACATTTGTTGGACCTGAGAGTAGAACCCATGCCTATCTAGTTATTTGTACTATAGTGCTAAACAGTTATCGCACATGCTACCAAACGTACAGGGTTGACAAGTGCCCAAAGGTACTTCTAAGGTGAATGACATCAACAGGACTGCTAAAGTAGGGCACTGGGTGGGAAAGTGCTCTCAAAATACTTCATCCTACAAACTTACACACTTACAAACACTTGCACGTATACACACACACACACACACACACACACACACACACACACACACACACAACCACGCACACACATACACACACACACACACACACACACACACACACACACACACACACACACACACACACACACATTTGCTGGATCTGAGAGTAGAACCCCTGCCTATCTAATTATTTGTACTCTAGTGTTACACAGTTATCACATGCACTACAGAGTTTACAAGGGTGACAAGTGCCCAAAGGTACTTCTAAGGTGAATGATCAGCAGGACTGCTAAATTTGGGTACTGGGATGTATACTGGGTGGGAAAGTCCTCAAAACACTTCAGCCTACAAACTGACACACACACACACACACACACACACACACACACACACACACACACACACACACACACACACACACACACAGACACACACACACACACACACACACACACACACACACACACACACACACACGCACACACACACAAACACACACACACGCACACGCACACATGCACATGCACACACTTGCCAGAACTAGGAATAAAACCCCTGCCTATCTAGTTATTTGCACTATACTATTACATACTTATTACATGTACTACAGAGTTTATAGGACTGGTGCTGTGCAAAGGTACTTCTAAGGGAAATTACATCAGCAGGACTGCTAAAGTAGGGCACTGGAAAGTGTTGTGGGTGGGAAAATCCTCAAAATACATCATCCTATAAACATACACACTTACACACACACACACACACACACACACACACACACACACACACACACACACACACACACACACTCACACATCTACACATTTAACAGAACTGGGAATAGAACCCCTGCCTATCTAATTATTTGTACTACAGTGTTACATAGTTATTGCAAGTGCCACAGAGTTTATAGGGCTGGGGCTGTGCAAAGGTATTTCTAAGGGGAGTGACATCAGCAGGACTGCTAAAGTAGGGCACTGGGAAGGGTTGTGGGTGGGAATGGCCTACAACTGTTTCACCTACAAATAAAGAAAAAAATGTGTTGCGAGGAAGAACCAACTAATGAAGAAATGTATACACTGCGCTATCTTCTCTACAATGGAATAAGAGGAAACGCAGTATACACAGCATGAACAGCCAAAATGTTTATTGAAACTACTCACAGGAAAAAATCCATCACATAGACAATCCAAGGTTAAGCGCTTTCACCTATCCCATGTAGGCTTCATCAGAACAAATATACAATTCAAATCTACAATTTAAATAACCTTTTTGGCGTGAATTTCTGTTGCTATGCAACATGCTTAAAGCCGTATACTCCTTAAATACCTAACTAGTTATGTATTCATATAATTACTATTTATTAACTAACTATACATTTAATAGCTTATAAAATTGTTTCTAAATACTCATAGACAAATTTATTGTGTGTCTTATATTAAATCATGCAATCCTATTAATGTAAATAATAAAAATTATAATAATTCATTACTAGCAATTTATAGACTCCTAATATATCAATTAGTTAGTAAAAATATAAATGATGCTAAAAGTATTCCGTGTGAACCCGGAATTATCTAAAATATTAGGTGACAAACCTCTCATAGTGTATAAAATGACACATAATTTGAAGAAAATTTTGGAATCGGGCAAGGAGACCAATTTTAAAAGGGGTGAAAAAGGTTGTTTATCTTTTATTAAGAAATGTGGCAACTGCAACCAATGTAGGTTTATTATGGGACAAGATGAGTTCACCTTGGATAACATTTATAGGACAACAATTAGGTTAGAAAAGGGAAACTGTAACACCTCCTTTGTTATATATATGGCCAAATGTCAAACATGTACAGCATATTACATCGGAAAGACAGAGAGAGCATTAAAAAAGAGAATTTACGACCATATCTATTGTATTAGAAGGAAAGATAAGAACAATGCCCTATATAGGCATGTGGAAAAGGAGGGTGTCGATCACAGTTTTACATTTGGCATATTAGAAAACATCAAACCAAATTTGAGGGGGTAACAGGAAAGATATATTAAGCTATAAGGAAATATGGTGGCAACTGTTCACAGATGCAGCAACTGAACCTGGTTTAAACGACTCTATAGCAGTGAAACCACTATTGGTAAATTTGTAAACAGAAAAAATATCCAAGATTCTACTTATTATATGCCACTGGTTTTCCAAGAAGACTTACAATAACTGTATGTGGAGAAAGCTTACTTATGTGATGCATTTAATAAAATCATTATACATGGAATTATGTACCTTATAAGAATATTTTGGAACATTCTTAATCAAACCAATAATACAAAAAATGTTTTTATTTAATATATTTACAACTGTATGATATTTAAATTTTTAGGTATTTATATATTTATACACAACATATACAAAAATGTATTTATATAGTAATACTATGTAGTACATTTTTATTTTTGAACCACACTCATTATTAATTACTTACAATTATGATGTTTAAAATACGAAGAACTATTTTAACAGACATACAATTTTTAACTATTGATTTTTGTAATTTTTTATTTTTTTAATATTTAACAAAACATACATTTTAACATCATTTATATTTTTACTAACTAATTGATATATTAGGAGTCTATAAATTGCTATTAATGAATTATTATAATTTTTATTATTTACATTAATAGGATTGCATGATTTAATGTAAGACACACAATAAATTTGTCTATGAGTATTTAGAAACAATTTTATAAGCTATTAAATGTATAGTTAGTTAATAAATAGTAATTATATGAATACATAACTAGTTAGGTATTTAAGGAGTATACATCTTTAAGCATGTTGCATAGCAACAGAAATTCGCGCCAAAAAGTTTATTTAAATTGTAGATTTGAATTGTATATTTGTTCTGATGAAGCCTACATGGGATAGGTGAAAGCGCTTAACCTTGGATTGTCTATGTGATGGATTTTTTCCTATGAGTAGTTTCAATAAACATTTTGGCTGTTCATGCTGTGTATATTGCGTTTCCTCTTATTCCGTTGTAGAGAAGATAGCGCAGTGTATACATTTCTTCACCTACAAATAAACAAACACTCACTCACACTCACACACACAGTTACATTTGTCAGGACTGAGATTAGAATCCCTACCTATCTAGTTATTTGTACTATAGTGCTACACAGTTATCACATATGCTACAGAGCTTATAGGGCTGATAGGTGTCCAATGGTACTTCTAAGGTGAATGACAGCAGCAGATTTTGTGAAGTAGGGCAATGGGAAATGTACTGAGTGGGAACAGCCTCTTAATACCTAGACCCACACACACACACACACACACACACACACACACACACACACACACACACACACACACACACACACACACACAGCTGATGTGATATTATAACCCCTACTTCAGTACTATTACACAATGGAGCTCATCTTTATGCTGGGATGTGCTACAGGTTATGACCGGTATACCACTGTCCACAGCAGGACATCACTTTATGCCATTCAGGGTATTTGTGTGTGTGACTCACTCTGTGTGTGTCCCCGTGTGTGTGTGTGTGTGTGTGTGTGTGTGTGTGTGTGTGTCTATCACTGTCTGTCTCTCTCTCTCTCTCTCTCTCTTCCCCACATTTATGTGTGTATATGCCTGACATATTATCTGTTCCACATATATATATATGTGTGTGTATATATATATATATATATATATATATATATATATATATATATATATGTGTGTGTGTGTGTGTGTGTGTGTGTATCACATGCAACAGATGCAGATATATCACATATGGGCCATTTACAGCTAGCAGAGGGTAATCCTGTCTGATAGGTGTGTGTAGGGACAGATAAGGTGTACATAGCCATCTGTATGTAAAGACATATATACACAATACAGTCATATAGTCCAGTGTGGGTTCCAACATGGACTGTGATGCTCTAAGTGTAGGAATATGCCCAGTGCGACCTTCTATAGTGAGATTGGGACTCCATTCCAGAGATAGGTGTACTTCAGTCTGGGGCTTTGTGTGCTAAAGCCATGCCTCTCAGAAGTAAACAGGAATTTCCTAGGGGTATGGGGTCTTGCTTAGCAGACATTTTCTGATATATATGTGGTCTGACACTGCAATGTATTGTGTCATTAATAAGTGACAGACATCCTCAGATCATCACAGTGTTTTACCAGACGAATACAAGATGTATGCTGCACAGGCCAATATTATGAGCCTGGCTATATACATTCTTGACCAAAAAAGCCAGTTGGGAGGTGTGGCTACAGCTGGTTGACTGATGACGCTGTGTAAACAGTCCAGCAACTTGGTGATATACTGTCTGGGGATCTCTTGCTTGTGCGGTATCTTTCTTACCTGAAAAGTCATATCCTGGTGTGGCCATACCTCTCAACGGTACATGTTTTGTCAGATTGTCCAAGTGTTTGCTTAGACATTTCATCCAATCTACATAAACTTGTGTTTTCATGGCAAGTTAGTTGCATATAATTGAAGACTGATGTTACAAAATAATGACAGACATTACTGTTTCAGACTACATAACCTTCAGACAATTCCTGCTAAAGCAAAATCCCTCATCCTACCAACTTTCTCCATATGTACGGGCAATATCTACAACACATGCCTATCACTGTGCCTTTGTCTCATTTTTATTTATGACCTTGTCCATATGTCTTTCTGTCAGAGGTTGGGAGGCATGGGTGTGGGTACAGAGTGGATTCTACTGTGCCGACATGTCCATTATATGTATAGTATATTCCAAATAGCACTGACTTCCAGGTATGTCAGTGGCAGAGCAGTACAGAGTAATGTGGTGAACCACTGACAGACAGTTGTGCATAGGTTGGTGGTTTGCTATGACGTTAGTAGGCTATTGGCCCTGAAGCCCTTATAACTCACGCAGATGAGAGTGTAGCCCATGTTAAGACATGTCAGCACACAGAATCCCTGTCCAGCAGGGACACAGGTGGGATCACAGGACTGTCTTCCATATTTCCCGTGCACTTATACAGGGAGCACATCACTAGGGGTATTGAGGCACTTGGCTTGCTGTTGACAGGGAGTAAATTCCACAGATGGGGGAGTGTGTGGTACACGTATCTGTCACACCATCAAGCCAACAGCCTAGGTTGATGCTGCACCTACAGGTTGATGGAGTGGGCCAAGTTCCAGATGTGCAACAGTCCCATCAAGGCAGGGTCTGGATTGTTTTCTATGCCAGACATGGGTCAGCTTAGCAGAGTCTGTATGGAACAGGGTTGAGGAACAGTGCTGTTAGTCTATCTCTGTAGGGTAGATGTTTGGGGATTAGGGTAAGGCCTCAGTGTTTGCAAGAACCTTGTATGTGGAATCTACATGATCTGTGTTGTGTAGGTTTGTGGGGTTCTCATGTGAATTTGCCTCTGAGGTATCCATTGGATTTTGTTTGGTTGCAGACCTCCGCTTACATGGGTGTGTGTTGTGTATTTGCAGGTGATGTTTACTGACGCCCTACACTGCATGGCACCTATGTTACTGCACAATCTGTTCTGGTGTGCACATTCTCCATTTGTCTGGCCAATGGTTTCCCTACCCTTAAGTGTGTCTCTTTGTCCTTCTGTAGCCCAGTCACAGACTATGTCCACAGTGGCTCCTATGTATTTGTAATTCTGATGTGGGAGGGGTACATGCCATTACATCACACACAGGTTTGTGGAATTCACACCTCTGAGTGTGCCAATTTAGCAGGTTGTCCATCATTGCACCACTCCATTTGCTGTGGTCCTTAGATGGTTTGTGTTGCTATATGTTATTATGAGGCTACATGTGGGCCTAGCTGTCATACCATTACAGACTGACATCTGCACAGGCCAAAATATGACAGTCAGACAAAGGGTCACACATGAGGATGAGGTGTTAATCATGTTCTGCCAAACATAGACAGTTGGGAAACTGGTTTGGTAATTGCTTGTTTGCTCTTATGAGTTTGATGTCTGCTTCCCACTGTCTGCCATTGCTGTTTTGACATGACCCTTTCTGGTTGGGCAAATAGTTGTCAGGGAAATGCAATGTTAAGACATGTAGAACAGCTATACAAGGCATACTTGTGCTCCTTCTGTGACAACTTGTCTCATTCCAGGGGTATGGCTGTTGGCCACTGACATGTTGTGGGGTTCTCATGAAAGGTGGCAATCTTTTATACACTGGCAGTATACTGACCTTCAGGTACCTCAACTTCTGAGAGCCAGACATCTGGACAAAGCCATAAGTGATTGGGGGACGGAGGCCTAAATGTAGGGACCATTTTTAACTGTTGACCTTACAAACCTAGAAAGGTGATTCAGTAACAGGTTTTGTATTAGCATGCATGTTTCTATGGGTATGCAGTCTAACACTACAATCTGTCATTCTTTTCTGACCTTTCTCTTGCGTGATTTGCCAATGAATTGCCAGGCAACCATTATTTCTTTTTATACAGACCACAGTTTTGATGCAAACCTCTGGACATTCTGCAATAGGTCTGTACAGTTGAGGGGTATGGTAGGCACTGTGGGGGTTACTCCAAGTTGTGTATTGTCCATATGTGTGGTCCCCTGTCCATGACCTGTGCAGCTTTCCTACATTAACAGATATTAACATCTGGACAGTCTACATCTTCTACCGTAGGTGTGGCTGACATGCATGATGGTTGGCACTGCAGTTCTCTGAACATGGATCTGTCAAAGACGGCACTCTACCTAGGCCACTACAACATAACAGCTTGGAGGAGGTGCTAGCCAAAACCTGACAGTATTAACCCCACATATACATAGCAAATTGACCCCTGCATATTGTGGACATGCAACAAGTTATCATGTGTATTGGTACAGCCCTGGCAATATATGCTCTGCTGCCATTTCCCTGAAAACATACCTGTTACTGCATTTCTATGGGAATGGGGGGCACACCTGTCAACTGTACAAATTTGCACAGACTATGCTGATATTTGCTTTACATTTTAGTTCCATTTAGCATACTATTGTGCCATGTCTTGGGGACTAGAGGCATATCACTAAAGACCACAGATCCCTACTGCAACTGCAAGACCTGCTGTGCTATCACTGTGTAAGTCTGTAGGGGGGAATTTCATCATTGTCACCATTTGTGGGCCTTTGCCAGGCATTTTTTGCGGTTTTCTGCAGCTGACTTGTTGGGTGAGGCTGAGGGGTGAGTGTAGGACCCCCACACTGACATCCATGCCTTTGGCCTATGACCCCCAGTTAGTTAGCCCCCCACATATACTTCAGTGAGATTTGTCACCTTGGGTACTACTGCATAGTGTGGGGAGGCCAGTGTTAGGAAAACATTTCCTGGTGTCCCACATAGCTATCAGTTGCCTGCTGCTGTCCCAGTAGGCCAGTGCATCCCCTGTTATGCTAGATATGCTACCAGAACATGCTAATACATTCATTTATTGATAAAAAGACTGACTTACCTTGTGCCTGTGGCAGTTGTGTGGATGGTGACTGAGAGATGCCTATGTCGGATGCACACAATACACTGCCTATACATGGTAAGTTACATGTAGTGTAATGTATGTGTCATCCATTTTACTGTGTGTGCGAGTCAGAGAGAGGTGTCAGTCCCTGGGTGCCTACAGTGTCAGCGTGTGTGTTTGTTATGCATTGCCTCTTTCCCAAGGCCAGGCCATACTGGGCACGCCTCTATCTGCCTACAGGAGCTGGCACAGGGGTTCCTCCTCCAAGTCACTCTTTGCCTGTGGAGAGCTTGGCAATGGTGGGGGGCTGTGTGGCCCTTCCCCATGCTCTCACTACTGCAGCTGTTTCTGCAGGATCATATTGGGTAGCATGGTACATACTATGAGCATGTATGCACATGTGGTTGGAGAGTACTGCAAGACTCCACCAGATATGTCAAGGCAGCAGAACTGTGACTTGAGCATCCCAAACACATGCTCTATAATGATCCTGGTTTATGTGTGTGCCTCATTATGGCATTCTTGAGTGGGTGTGTGTGCATTTCTGATGGGTGTCATCATCCATGGTTCCAGTGCATAGCCAGCATCCCCCACCAGATGGCCACCTGGGATGTCCCCCATGGCAAATCCCTGATACAGCTGTGAGGAATGCCAGATGTGAGAGTTGTGATAGCTTCCAGGACTGCCAGCACACACATTCATGATGATGCCCTGGCCATTGCACACAACCTGGTAATTAATGAAGGGAAAGCCTTGTGGTTTATGTAGACCCTACCTTGCTCACTGGGTGGTGCTTTGATGTGGATGTACTTGCAGCCTATGGTACCCAGTACCTCCGGGTTGTCTGCTACATGATGGAAGAGGCACATATTGCTGGTCAACTCCTCAGTTGCTTTGGAAGTAAATGCGCTCACCAGCATCTGGTAACATGGCATCCAGGAATTGGTGGCATACCCTGGATGCAGATGCCTGTGAGACTCTCATGATGTCTCCAGTAGGTCTTTGGAAAGTACCTGTAGCCAGTATTCTTAAGGCTACACACACCTTGATATGCACTGGTCTGAGTTCCCTTCTCTTGGCTCTGGGTCTGAGGTGAAGCCGGCACAGCTCGATGAGTTGGTGAAGTATGTCTCTGTCCACCCTGTAGCACTTTACTATCTCCAGATCATGTAGATCCTGGTAGGTTACCCTGGGCCTGAACACTCTTCTCCTCCTCCTCCTCAGTCTGGGGTGGTTGCCAGCATTCTCCTCCTCACCGCCCTCAGCCTCTCACACATATTGATGTATCAAAGCAACAGCAGCCCTTAACACTTTGTAAGTTAAAATTCCTCTGAGTGTGTACACCAATGCTACAGAGTTTGTGGGAAAAAACAGACTGAAAGGTGTTTGCACAGTTGTGCTGCAGATGCTGCCTGTATGGATGGTTGGCCATTATACATTCCACTTGCTTGCTATTTTATTTGTACTTGATTGCTTTTATTCTGCTATTTCCCTTTTTTTCCCCCTTCCCATTTCAACCCCTTTTAAGCCCCGAGACATGCCACACAAATCCATTGTCCAAATGTAAACAGTCCTGCTATTTCCAGGCTTTTTTTGTTTGTTTGTTTTAGACCCGGTGTGCACAGCGCAAACCTGTTTAGCTAAAGTAAAAACTTTTCAGTAGAAATGGCCCTCCCCTAGACATGAACACACTCTTCATTTCATGGAATAAGTCAATACAACCCCAGAAACACCCCCTTGCTTAGCTGTGCTTAGCTAAGCTCAAATGGGAGCCATGGAGCTCCAATGTGCTTACACCAAGCAGCTTAGTCATGTGACTTTTAATTTATTTAATGAAGGGTTGTCCTTTTGAATGTGTCTGAAGAAGTTCATGTGGAATTATTTGAGAATGAAAGCACTCACGCATTAAAGGCTTTAGTTCTCTTTAGCTGTGAACTTGTTTTTTATTTTTATTTTTATTCTTTGCTTACACCAAGCATGACACACCTCCTTTTCACATCAGCTGCTTCTCCTGCTTACACTGCAGAATTATAGCTCCTACATGGTTAGGTGCATTCAGATAAGGTTTCCCACTTTGTGATTCATTAAAATTTGCTCATTTGCATATCCCTCTGCCTTAGTCCCTTGTCACACCACTACACCGCAGCCTTTCTCCTTAGCAACCACTGTTCCCTGTTATTGTTTTGATTCTGCATGCCATAGACTGTAATGGCAAAATTCAAATTTCACTTAAAATTGTCTTTTCACATTTTTATATTTATTTTTGGCACAATCCCGTTTGCGCGCTGCTGCCCTATGCTTAAATGACCAACATCTGTCAAAAAAAAAAACTTTGATATTTATTATTTTGCAGCTTGTTTCCATGCCAATGGCCATATTTTTGGGCATTGGCATGCCTAATGATTATAATACATGCTTTACTTTGAGCTGTCATGCCTCCGGTTTGATTTTTGCAGAAATGTATTCGGCTAGTAGCTGAATACATTTCTGCAGCTGACACTATTCTGGCACGGATACCTGCCTGCTTACTGAATTGCTAATTTACCTCATTTCCATGGTTTTCACCAGCAAATGAGGTAATTAGCATTATTCAGTGGTGTCCATGCCAGAATAGTGCTAGGAGGCACATGCACGCTCCCAGCCTAATTTCCTGAATCGCACAGGCTCCAAACTCCATGTTTGGGCCGTGCCAATATTCGGACAGAGGATTTTACATTACTGAATTCTGGGCAATATATAAATGCACTGACTTTGCAGAGCATCATCAAATTACCTTTTTGGAGAAACAGGAGGTAAACTGCACTTAATAAATAAAGGCAATAATTAGAATTGTAATAAACTACTTTACTTCAGAAAAAATGTATTCACATTTTCTTATTCTGCCAATAACCCAAGTTAACAGTGCTAATATTTTAAGTGTCTTTGTCTAGTTATTATTTCTGGATTTGTCCCTGATGCTGATGAGAAGTGGTAACTGGTTATTAACAAAGGACTAAGAGACAAAATGTTGACGTATCCTCCTGCTATTTCTGCTAATACTGGTTATTGTTGTTGCTATATAGGGCAGAATGGGGCTTTTTGCTGTTTTATTGGGGATACATGTGAGTTCTTAGGTTCATAGGTAGGTACTAGGCCATTGGCCTATAAGCCTAGCCAAAAAGGTACCCTGGCTTTCACCACTCAAGAAAATTATTTTCCTGTGCCCCTGTCAAACAGAGCCACAGAAGTGATCCCCAGGGATCTTAATTCATCAAGGCTGATTTTATCTATTATTACTTGATTATTTCTACAGACTGGACTTTCAATGAATGATATGCTGTTTTATGGGGGAATTGGAGGAAAAAATTGATATGAGTTCTTAGTTTATCAAGGCTGTTTTTCTGACTGGACTTTCAGTTAATGCTACACTTTTAATGGAGGTGGAGGATGAGTTCTTAATTGATCAAGGATGTTTTTTTACCTACAGTAGGCTCACTCCTATCAGGTCTTGCTGGGACCAGATGAGAGGCTGGATAAATGAATGGCTGGTTAATCAGAAAAGTAATACAAAATAGCATTTATAGGTTATAAATCAGCTGGAATAACATGATCTGTGTTAGTATGCATTTTTCTAATGAACATGAAGTCTAAAATTCAAATGTCTGTCATTATTTAGCCCAAAGGAGGTGGAAGTGTTGCTCCTCTTTGTTGTCTTTTGCTAGGACTATAGCAGAAAAGTGATGGGCAGTGAAAGAGGAGGCCAGTTAAAGAGACACTGGATAAGTGGGAGTCTACTGTGTTATTAGCTGAATGAATGCTATTTCCTGAAAGATTTTCTGAGAATTGTTTAGTTGCAGAAAGGTAATTGTATATTTGCCATGCTCTAATGTACATCACTTATTTTTCATTTGCATTGGTTCTTTCCTAGATGCAATTTGCACTACAGAGTTTTTCCTCTAGTGGTTTGTTGAACAGTAGTTGTACATATCATGGTAGGTCAGAGGGAGGGGTAGCGATGAATTCAGAATAAGAATACCACAGATTTTCTACATATGGAACTAATGACTATGTCCAATAGTGTTTTAAGACTTCATGCAGCAAAACTATGATATTATTCAGTCATGCTTTATTTCTAATATGTTAAAGCTAAGAGTAGGTTTAGGTCCTAAGCCTAGTGTCCAAGCCAAGTCCTCCAGAATCCTCTGTAAATCCAGTGCTTCGTGCCCCTGCCCCAAGTAGCTGATACACACAAACTGAGAGATTTAATTTCCACATACAAACACACCTGGGAAAGGCTGGCACAGGTTTAACTGCTGTGCCCCATTCTGCCCAGAGTATAAGGTAGTTATCACTGCCACCCGATACTTCACAATTAGCTACTCTAAGGCCCTTAATGAAGGGTGTCCAATTATACTGTGTAATATTAATATCAATACAAATGGTAGTAGTTCACCAAAATGTCTAGGCCTTCTGGATTGGCCCACACAATGTCACCAAATAAATATAAGTACTCTCAAATGTTAGATACTAAGGACCAGCTATATTAAAAGTTTTAAATATATTTAATAATAAATAAAAAAAAAAAACTGAAAATACTGAATATATATTCACAGTAAATCACAGAGTTCAAATCACAGAAATATTGACATTAACATTGAAGGACAGACTCATACAAGTAAATAAAAACACCCTCACCTGGTTCAGCACCTACCTCTATGACCGATCTCAGGCCGTGAAATGGAAAACGGGCACCTCAACCTTCCTTCCAACCCCAACTGGATTACCCCAGGGTTCCATTCTCAGCCCAATGCTCTTTAACATCTTTATTAATGAATTACATGCATCCATTCCAAACACTAAGATAGTTCAATATGCAGACAACTCAACTCTAATCTGCTCTGCTCCTAACCTCCTCGAACTCCAAACAAAAACTCAAACTGCTTTTTCTACTACTGAGAACTGGATGATTCATAATCACCTCTCTCTAAATGCCACCAAATCCAAAATTCTAGTATTGTCTCTATCTAAATCTCTCCCTCTTGACAAAACCTTCTTCAATATTATCAGTCATGCCAACTCCACTATAGAAGTTGTTCCTTTTGCTAAACTTCTTGGGGTCACTATTGATGAACACCTAAAATTCGATACCCACATTCAGCTAAATATTAAGAAAACACATCAGAAACTTGGCATGCTGTATAGAAACTCCCACTTTCTCTCCCCTTCCACAAGACAGACCCTCGCTACTACCTACTTACTACCATCTCTGATGTATGGTGCCCCCCTACTAACCAACCTATCTTCCTCTATCTCTTCTAAACTGGAAACCTGTTACAACAAAATCGCAAAGTTTGCCACCAAGTCCAAATACTCTACCCACCATTGCATACCTCTCCACCAGCTGAAATGGCTAGCACTTCCAAAGTACCTGGACTAAATCCAACTCACTGCAGCCAACAAACTTATTTTCAAGCCTACTAGGTGCCCTGCACTAACAAATGTCTTACCACTATACACCCCTAATAGAACTCTAAGATCTGCCCACCAAAATCTAAGTTCTGTACACAAACCAAATCATCCCTCAGGGCAACTTCTTCTATCCTTTTCCTTAGCCAAAAAATGGAACTCTCTTTCTCCTTCTCTAAGAATTTCTGAAAAGCTTGATCACTTCAAAACCCAGCTCCATTCTTATCTCTCCAATAGCAAAAAATGCAATTGTACTCTACCTACCTAATCCTGCCTAACACATGCATGTATCCATACAAATAAAGTATCTTTCCACCTTACCCAATACAATATCAATATTACCTCCTGTTTTCCTACAATTGTGACTTTAATACCCATCTCAGATGTTTTAAAACCTCAATACTATGGTGATTCTGTACTACTGTTCTCTAATGTATGACCTGTAAATATGCATTGTATATTATACTAGTGCTATTTTACTTTACTTGTGTTTACCTTTGTAATATGTACTACTTGTTTAACTATTATAATGCCTGCTTTGTTTTATGGTGCTTTTCTCCCAGGGCCGCCATTGAAAAAGGGCTCCTTGAGCCAAGTGGACCTCCTCGGTCATCAAACTGGAAATCAATAAATAAATAAAAACCCTCTCTAAACTAAGCTTCACTATATGCAATGTGTAAAAAAGTATCCCAAAACACTGAATAAAGCAACAAACAACAAAATATGAACAATATTTAGAAAAGTATACGTTGGTCACACACAGCTGTAAAAAACTCCTTTAATATAAAAATAAATGAACGAAGGTGAGCGCTTTCATGGATACAATCTGCTTCTTCAGACTTATAAAAAACACATACAAAATCCATTTAAAAAAAGGCTCCAATATGCAAATACACCAATCATAGGTTCATAGGTTCATAGGTTTATACTAGGCTATCTGCCCTAAGGCATTTATAAGCCTAGCCCAAATTTTTGTGGCTTACGCCATCCCTTATATGAAAAAATACTGTGCCCATTAGTTTGTTGTGCCTCTGTCCAGCAGTTACACAGAGATGATTCCTGGGGTAAACCTACGATCTCCCATCCACAGGTCAAGATTTCTCTTGAACAGAGCCAGCGAGGTGCTCTGCCTCACATGGACCGGGATTTTATTCCACAGCATAGGGAGTCTCTGAGTGATAAATCTATCCCTCCAGCACGTCCTATTTAGATCCGTGCTAAGGTTTAAGTCGCTTGCTCTAGTGGTTTTGGTGGATTTGGATTTTGTGAGGTGGAGCATGTCCATTAATTCTGGGTTGGACATGGCCTTGTATGTCAGGCACATGTCACCTCTGAGCAGACGGTATGCGACTGAATAGAGCTGGAGTTTCTTCAATCTGGCAGCATATGACAGATTTTGGAGTCCCTTTATCCTTTTGGTGAGGAACTTTTGGGGTCTCTCCAATTGCTGCAGATGTCGGGTGAGATACATCCCGAATGGGGCATTGTACTCGATCATTGGTCTGATAAGTGAAGAGTACAGGGGAACAATGACCTCACTAGATCTGGATGTGAATCCCTTCATGATCAGGTGGGCAATGTAGAAGGTCTTTCTAACCACTTTAGCAATGTGAGTGTCAAAAGAAAGGCCACTGTCAACCTGGGTCCCCAGGTCCCTGATAACCTCTTCTGTGCTTAGTGGATTGCCACCGATATGGTAGCTTGGGGTTACCTTGTTTTTCCCGAAGGGTATGACTATACATTTTTTGGCGTTTAACTTCAGGCCATGGCTCTGGCACCAGCTATCTGTTTCCGTGAGTCCCTTCTGAAGGATATCCGTGTCCGACGCACTTTCCACTATGGCACCCAGTTTGCAGTCGTCTGCAAACTTTGTCAGCCAAAGTCCTCCTATGTTGGCCTGTACTTCTGAGAAGTAGATGCCAAACAATAGGGGGCCAAGGACCGAGCCCTGTGGGACACCACTTGTGACCGGCTTGGAGTCTGACACAGCGCCAGCAACTCTAACCCTGTGGGTTCTGTCCTTAAGCCAGTTTGCAACCCATCTTGTGACATATGGGTTTACATTTAAGCTGGTAAGTTTTTCTACAATACCCGAGTGGGGTATTGTGTCGAAAGCCTTTGCAAGGTCAAGGTAGGCTGTATGGACTGTCTTTCCCTCATCAATGGCCTTGGTGACTGTTTCGAAGAAGTCGACCAAGTTCAAAAGGCATGATCTTCCCTTGACGGCCAAACTGGGTCGGGTCCAATGTCTGCAAGTCCCCTATATCTTTGTTTATGAGCTCCATTATGATCCTCTCCATAGCTTTGCAGACTAGACTTGTTAAGCTTATGGGGCGGTAATTACCAGGGTCCATAGAGGCACCGCCTTTGTGGAGTGGGACCACAGTTGCCGTACGCCACTCCTTGGGCACGTATCCTGTGGTAAGGCTGAGATTAAACAGCTGCCTTATGTGCGGGTTTAATTCCTCATTTAGTTCGTGTAGCACACAGCCGGGGACACCATCCGGTCCCATTGAGGCTGTGTTTTTAGCTTTAGAGAGAGCAGCTTTCACCTGCGCATTTGAGATGTCTGGGAGGCTACACTCCGCTGGGATAGTTATCTCTCCTTTAGGGGAGGGGGGTGAAGTTTGCACTGAACCTGTCTGCCAGTATGTTGGCAATGTCTGTGGGTTCAGTGATTTTTGTATCATTTTGGACTAATTCTGAGCATATCTGGGAGTTTCCACCCAGGTTCCTAACATAGCTGAAAAAGGCCTTATGATTGTCCTTTGAATCCATGGCAATTTTTCTCTCAAAATTGGCCTTAGTTGATTTTATGAGTGCTCGTATATTTTTATTAATAATGATCAGGGGTGACTTCCCTTTTATGGATTTTGTTCTATCATGTAATAGCTTTCTCCTCTTATTGTAAAGTTTGTTAATGGCTGGGGTCCACCAGACTGGATGTTTGCCCTTTGTGGAAAGAGTCTTGGTTTTATTTGGGATTGCCTGATCCATGCAGTCCTGGAGGTGTTCATAGAAGGCATTTGTAAGGGCTTCCGCAGCTTGGGTTGTGGTTTCCACTGGCTCAGGGGCCTTGAAGGATACCACACCAGTCTTGAGTAGTGTGAAGTTTGCTTTAGAGAAGTTCTTCACTGTGGTCTTTTTTGTTTGGGGTGGGGGTGGGATGTGGATTTCCAGTGAGATTAGTTTATGATCAGATCTCACCAATGAGGGATATACTTCCGGTGTGGAGCATTTTTTCCCCATGTTTGTGATAATGAGATCTAGTATATTTTCTCCTCTTGTGGGAACAGTGACTAGCTGTTCCATGGCATTTGAATTTATGAACTCCAGATTAAATCAAATTAAAGCCATTAATCAAAGCCACATATTTAAACACATATTACTTAAAACATAGTATGCATGTTAATGCTGGTAGCACTGTGTCAAAGGCATTGTTTGACCTAATAAAAAACTGACATATAATCCATATTTAAAAATATATACACATATATAGTTAAAAGTACATAATTCAATAAAAACTTAGTGCTTCAGGGGTCTAGTCCTTAAAAAAGGTTTTAAAGACACCATGTTATTTAAACCTGGTGGTCTGTCAGCTTATAGGTTCATAGGTTCATAGGTAGGTACTAGGCTATTGGCCCAAGGACCTGTCTAAGCCTAGCCAACAAGGTTCCATGGTTTACGCCACCCAAGAAAGTTATTTTCCTGTGCCACTGTTGAGCAGAGACACAGAAGTGATCCCCGGGGTGTATTTCCTATTTCCCATCCACTCTTTTGTTTTCTTGAAGAGTGCTAATGAAGAACTTTGCTTGACATAGATGGGTAGCTTGTTCCAGAGTATAGGAAGTCTCTGGGACAAGAATCTATCCCTCCAGTGTGTCCTGTTTATTGTGGTGACAAGGTTTAGGTCCCTAGAGCGTGTTGCTCAGAGGGATTGGGATTTCTTTAGGTGTAGCATATCCAACAGCTCTGGGTTTGACATAGCTTTATATGTTAGCAGAGATCACCTCAGAGTAGGCGATATGTTACGGAGTAAAGCTGGAGTTTTTGAGGCGGTCAGTGTAGGGCATTTGTTTGAGGCCAGTAATCCTCTTTGTGAGGTACTTCTCTGGCCTTTCCAACTGCTGCAGATGTCTTGCAAGGTGCATTCCAAAAGGGGCGTTGTACTCTATAATGGTTCTAATGAGCGTCGAGTAGAGGGGAGCAATGACCTCTTTTTTTCCTGGATGAGAACCCTTTTATGATGAGGTGTGCCATATAGAAGGACTTCCTGACTACTGTGGCGATGTGACTATCAAAGGAGAGACTACTGTCCACCTGGATCCCAAGGTCTCTTATCACGCATTCGGTGTTAAGTAGATTGCTGCCTATTTGGCAGTCCATGGGTACAGAGTTTTTACCAAAGGGGATGACACTGCACTTTTTGGCATTGAGGCCATGGCTCTGACACCAGGCATCTGTCTCAGTGAGGCCCTTCTGTAGGATGTCCACATCATTTGGGGCCTTGACTATGGCTCCTAGTTTGCAGTCATCTGTGAACTTCATTAGCCAGAAGCCTTCTGTGTTAGTCTGTACTTCAGAGATGTAGATACCAAATAGGAGAGGTCCCAGGAAGGAACCTTGTGGTACTCCACTTGTCACTGCTTTGAGGTCAGATTTGGAGTCTGCAACTTTTACAGTGTGGGTTCTGTCAGTGAGCCAGTTGGCAACCCATATTGTGATGTAGGGATTTATAGCTAGTTTAGTGAGTTTAGCTATAATTCCAGAATGGGGGGTGGTGTCAAAAGCCTTGGCAAGGTCAAGATAGGCAGTGTGAACCACCTTACCCTCATCCACAGCTTTGGTGACTGCCTCAAAGAAGTCAATCAGGTTCAGGAAGCATGATCTGCCTTTCACAAACCCAAACTGGGTGGGATCCAGAGTTTGGAGGTTACCAATGTCTTTGTTTATGAGTTCCATGATGATACGTTCCATGGCCTTGCAGACCAGGCTCATCAGGCTAATAGGTCGATAGTTCCTGGGATCAGTGGTGGCTCCCCCTTTGTGGAGTGGGATAACTGTTGCTGTGCGCCATTCAGTGGGCACAAAGCCTGATGCAAGGCTTCAAGCTTGAAGCTGAATAATCCATTTCTGTTCTATCGCCTTAGTGCTGTTGTTGAGATTGCCCCCCCCCCCTCTTATTCTCAGAGACTATTTCTAGAATAAGAACTTAAATTTGTGTAAAGGACTTTCTCTGTTTATGTGTATAGCTAATGCATTATTCTCTTTTTCATTCCTGATGTCCTTGAGGTGTTCTAATATCCTATCTTTAAAAAGACGGTTGGTCTTGTCCATGTAGAAAGCACAGCATTCTGTGCAGCAACAAAAATATACCACATTCTTAGTACGGCAATCCGCATAGAATGCAGCCACAATCTTAAACCCTGTATGGGATGTGTAAATTGCCTCCCTGAATAAATAAAAGAGCATGCCATGCAGCTCCTACAAGTATAGGTACCCAAGCTATCAGACATACCATACTTGTGGCCATCCACTGCCTTATAAAATAAATGATTTTTCAAATATCTGTTTTTCTTAAAAGAAAAGAAAGGTGTATCACTTATCTTTCCATCTAGTTCTTTCACCATAGAAAGAATGTCACAATTGTTCTTAACATCGCATACTACCTGTATGTTACTAGCAAAAGTGAAAGGCATTCTAATTTCCCTATCTGCCCCATCCTTTAAATCCTGGTGGGTACATTCAATGTTACCAGCAGGTGTAGATACTGCAGCCTGTCCATCATTATAATAGGGTCTGCATCTGCTTTGTCTCTCCCTCCATACTACTCCAGTCTGTCTACCTATGTCTTGTTCTTTATAGCCCCTCTCCATAAACTCTTCTTTTAAAACAAACAAAGCCTCTTGTAAAAGCTCATCATCATTATAAAGGCACATAATTCAAAAAATCTGCCCTTTTAGTACATTTTGTTTAGTGTGTTTAGGGTGCATACTCCCATTGTGTAAAACATTATTCTTCCTGACTGGTTTCCTATATAGGGAAGTTGTAAGTGTGCTGACTGCATCCCTTTTAACCTTAACATCAAGAAACTCAATCTCAGTAAGAGAATATGTACATGTAAACCTAAAAAAATCTGTTACATTATTAAGGTAATGTAGGAACACAATTAAGTCTTGCTCAGTGCCATGCCACAGAAGAAAAATGTCATCCACAAATATTTTATAAAATCATTACCAGAGAGAACAAAATTTATCTCCCATTGTACCAAAGAAAAGTTGGCGCAGCTGTTGGCACATGCCGTGCCCATAGCCACAACAACCTTCTGTAAGTAGCATTGCTCATGAAACATAAAGACATTATTGTCTAAAATAATCTCCAGCAACGCACATAGAAGTCTAACTTTTCTAGGGCACATGTTCTTACCAGTCAATAATTCTCAAATATTTTCTATCCCCCAAACATTGGGGGATCACAGTAAAAAGTGATTCTATATCAAGAGTCACAAACCAACAGGGACACCCTAACGACTGGACATGCATGCCTAACTCACTTAAAAAATCCTTTGTATCTTTGAGGGGGGCAGTAACACAATCATTTAAAATAGGGTGCAAGTTCTTTTCTACAAAAATGGAGAGGGGCTCAGTTACCCATCCCCTACCTGACACAATTGGGCACATGGGTGGATTAGACAGATGTTTATGCATTTTTTGTAGACCATACATTATAGGGACAATGGATGAATCAATCTTAAAATATTCAAAAAGGGGATCTGATATCATGCCTGTTACAAGTAAATTAAAAAGAAAAAAAATTGTGTTTTATCAATGACAGCAGTGACTATCTGTGAAGATATACAATCATAAGTATTTCTATCTTGCAGGAGACTCAGCATACTAGCTATATACAATTCTCTATTCAAGACAATGCCCCCTCCTTTATCAGCAGGACGTATTTCAATGTATGTCAGACCTTTAAGTTCATAGAGGGCCTGTTGTTCAGCTGCAGTTAAATTATAAAACATGTTACTATTATCTTCAGCTAATCTGTCTCTAATTTGTTTTTCACACACATCTACAAACAAATTAATAACTGCATTGCCAGGTGGAATAAATACACTAGGTTTCTTAAAAACATTATGTTCATGAAAGTCCCCTTGAAACATAGCTTTTAATGTCAAAGTTCTACCAAATAACTTAAGATCTTTCAGTACATCCACCAGTTCCGCTCTTTGTGCCGGAATGAAGCTTAACCCTCTGAATAATAATGTCAGATGCGTTTCAGTTAAAGGGTAAGAGGAAATGTTAAAAACTAAACCTGTTTGGCCCTCTTTCCAGTCCTGGTATGCTCGTCCACACTGTGAGGGCACCGTATCCTTCCGTTGATAATCCAGTTCCTGGACTTCCCTCTGGTGGGGAGCGGATTCTGCAATAAAAAATTCCCTTGCGATGAACAAGAGGCAACAGCCCCTTGCTGTACATTATCAAGAGCAGTTTGCATCAGCGGAGCTTGCTTCTTGTGTCTGCTTAACTACTGGAAAAACTTCTTTTCCTGGAACACGTTTCACTACCTTCACTACATTTAGCTGTATTCATTGTGATTTCCCGTGGCTTATTTGTTACTTTTGATGGGTCATCAGATATGATAGGAGCATTCTCCACCAATAATGATGCAGCTCTCTCAGAAGATGAGATGGCTGGTCTAATCGTTGTGCTTATATCATTATTGCTCCCCCCATTTCCTGATCCTTGCCGGAGTCCATCTAAGTCATGTACATCTTTAGCCCATGAAAACACATTACTTGCCCAAAAATCGCCCATATCCCTTTGTATTTTCCTAGTTTTAGTAGTGGAAAGCCTTTTCTCATACATAAAAATATTGTCATGTAGGCTATCAAGTTTATCACCATAGATATCTATGTTATAATTGTCATGGATATTATTTTGCAGATGATAAATGTCACTGAGTAAATCACTCTCCTCACACTGAAAGAAGTCCATACGCAGTTGCATATATTTAGCACTGCATTCTAAGTTAAGCATTTGCCAATGCCTAAGTAGCTGTATGTTTGCCCATAGCTAGACATAGTCAATACACAGAGCCTTCTAGGTACGATGTTAAGCTTCAGAGAGGCTTCCAAGTGAAAGATCTGCCACTGCAGACACTTATACTTGTAAAGTTGATTCTCCAGCATTCAAAACTCTTTCAGAAAATTATCATATTGGTTGGAATCAACAGTCGCCGTACCTTCTTGAAACTGTAAATCCTCAGTCAACAATGGAATAGTTTGCAGGTTTAGAAGTGAGTCTAACCATTCTGTCATCCTCTTGCCATTTCCAGATGTAACTGTTCGCATATTACCAGTATTCTATGTGGATTGGCACACTAAGAACGTGGTATATTTTTGTTTCTGCACAGAATGTTATACCTTCTACATAGGCAAGACCAACCGTCTTTTTAAAGATAGGATATTAGAACATCTCAGGGACATCAGGAATGAAAAAGAGAATAATGCATTAGCTATACACATAAACAGAGAAGGTCCTTTACACAAATTTAAGTTTTGTATTCTAGAAATAGTCTCTAAGAATAAGAGGGGGGGAGCAATCTCAACAACAGCACTGAGGCAATAGAACAGAAATGGATTATTCAGCTTCAAGTTGACGGACCACCAGGTTTAAATAATATGGTGTCTTTAAAACCTTTTTTAAGGACTAGACCCCTGAAGCACTAAATTTTTATTGAATTATGTACTTTTAACTATATATGTGTATATATTTTTTAAATATGGATTATATGTCAGTTTTTTATTAGGTCAAACAATGCCTTTGACACAGTGTTACCAGTATTAACATGCATACTATGTTTTAAGTAATATGTGTTTAAATATGTGGCTTTGATTAATGGCTTTAATTTGATTGGTGTATTTGTATACTGTAGCCTTTTCTAATGGGACTTTGTATGTGTTTTTTTATAAGTCTGAAGAAGCGGATTGTATCCGTGAAAGCGTTCACCTTCATTCATTTATTTTTATATTAAAGGAGATTTTTACAGCTGTGTGTGACCAGCGCATACTTTTCTAGATAAGCTTCACTATATTCCTGACTGAATCTAAGATGATTTACTGTTCCCTAATAACTTATTTGGGCCAGGCAAGATGAAACATGTGAACAGTCTTTCTAGTCAGACTTCCAAACAGAATACTCTCTATTCTAAAATATCTCCCTGTAAAATATAATATCCAAGATGACTTGCAGAATGACCTCATTTGGTACCCTGACTCTAGGTTCCCACAATATCTCATTTTGAAGTTTGAGACAAGAACTGAGCATAGATAATTGTTTCAATGCACATCCAAATGAATATGGTAGTGCCTGGAGGCCTCCCCTTTTTTCACTGAGCTAATGAACAAAGGCTGTGTCCCAGACCCAGCATCTCTGGTCCTACTTAGCACTATGGGGTGCCATTTAATGATTTAAAAGCTCATTTACATTTCCCTTATTTTCATAAAATAAGCCATCTGGTTAACCTTTCCTGTGCCGGTGCCCTCTATTAAAACATACATTTAATCCATATACCATAATACATGTACATTTCTCTTTATTTCAGCAAGGTGCACTGTTGATACATTTTACACAATTAACACAAGCAGAGCTCACAAATATGTTTTCAGCAGAAGCATCTGTACAAATCATCTTGATATACAAATGACATACAATTATTTATGTAATGCCATCTAGCTGTGCTGACACAAGTCTTACATCTACTGCCTTACTTCTTTCTGGCATGGCTGGCAGTACTTTCTATCAACCCCCCCCCCCCCCAGAAAACTCAAGCTAGTTTTTCAAGTACCCTTGAGAAATGTGGCTTGAGAGAAATAAGCCTTTCTGGGAATATGTTACTCCATTCCCTGTCTTGAGATTCCATCTGTCTTTGCATTGCTGACCCCATTACAGTATTGCACTGTCACATCATTTGCCTGCAGCCCTAGGCTCCACCACAGTAGCTTGAGATTTTGCTGGCTGGCTCCCTGTAACCATAGATCCCCTTCAGACACCTCCTGCCTCCTACTACAAATACTCAGCACAAAGGCCTTTCTATCATGGTAAGGCTTTGTCATGTTAACATGGTTCAATTTGTGCACCTGTTTCCTGCCTAGCAGTTCTACCATGTAGTTAACATGACTGACCTTCCATACCACCTTGAAGGGTCCCTCCCAAGCTGCCTGCAGTTTATTGTGTCTAACAAGATTTAGCACCATCACCTGCTGTCCCACTGCATAATCTCTGGCTTGAGCATTCCTGTCATACCAGACCCTTTTCTGCTGTTGGGCTCCTGCCAGGTTCTCCTGGGCCTAGCCCATGAGCTCCCTAAGTCTTCTCCTGAGGTTTAGGACATATGCCACAGCAGACTTCTGGTGGGATTCACATTCACCCTCTCAATCATCATGAATCAAATCTAGAGGTCCCCTCGCCCTATGCCAATACAGCAACTCAAAGGTGAAAAAAATGTGGATTCCTGATGTACCTCTCTGCAAGTAAACAATAGATTTGGCAAATATTTGTCCCACATCCTCTTAAACTGGTCTACAAATGCCCATAGCATGGTCTTTAGCATAGAGTTTAACTTCTCCACAAGAGTATTGGTCTGGGGGTTGTAGGGGTGGTCTTTAGGTGCTTCACCCTGCAGCACTCCCACAGACAAGCCAGCAGGTCTGACATGAAATTGGCACCACTGTCAGTCAATATTTCTCTTGAGAAACCTAGCCTGCTGAAAATCTCTAGCAAAGTATTTGGCAACTTCTCTAGCTGGATGATGGACAAAACCACTGCTTCAAGGTATCTAGTAGCATAATCTACTACCACTAGGATATGCTTATTCCCTGTGGTACTTGGGGTACTCAGAGGCCCCACAATATCCATAGCTGCTTTCCGAAATGAGTCCTCTATCACAGGCAAAGGCATCAAAGGAGCTTTAACCTTGTCTCCTGTCTTACCTTCTTTTTGGAACTGCTCACAGGTCCTGTAGTACCCTGTTACATCCCTGGAAATCCCAGGCCAATAAAAGTTCTGCATGATATGTCTCTGGCTAGACTTTATGCCCATATGACCTGCAAAGGGAATGTCATGGGCTATGCCTAGATGTGCCAGATTGTGGACTCTGGGCACTACCAACTGCTGTATTACCTCACCTTCTAGCCCTCCCTCGGAGGTCCACTCTCTATAGAATAACCCTTTGTTCCAGTATACAGAGTCCACTTTTCCTTGAGAATCAGGTACCTTCCTAGCTACCTCCCTCAAGCCTTGTAATGTAGTGTCTAAGAGCTGAGCCTGTCTCAACTTTGTAACCCTTCCCAGCTCACCTTCCACAGGAAGTCTAGTATCCTCTGACAGCGGTGCTTCACTGTCAGTCTGGGTACTACTACTCACCTCTGGCCTAGAGTCTTTCTGTCCAAGGGAACATCAGTACCCACCAGCAGTTGTGGCTCACCTTCAGTCTCACTGTTGTAGGGTAGCTCCTTCACTGAGTAGCCACATCACCATTCCAGGCTTTCAGTGTGCAGTCTGTCTGGATACCCCCCAGGCAACCAGACCCACATGCTAGTCTCCAAATGTCAATGCATGCACACAAGGTACTGCATTATCAGAATCATTCCCTATCAAGACATCTGTAGGGATATCCTCAAACATACCTACTTGCATGCTTCCTTTTCCACCCTCCAGGTCAAGGTGAACCCTGGCCAAAGGCATTTGGAATAACATCCATCCTAAAGCTCTGACTTGAGTGGACTGCCAAAGTAAGTACTGCTCCTCTTTAACCACTGCAGGCTTCACAATGGTTATATGAGAGGGTATGTCTCTCTTGGCAGTGGCCTGTTTTCCATCTACCTAGATCAGATATAAACTCTGCTAGTAGTTTGGTACCCCTGTTGTCTCCAGACAACTTACCACTGGCATTTTGTTATTCCGACTTGCTGGCTCCCCCTCCTTTTGTCCCCCACCTTCTCTCTGTGGACATTTATATGTTACATGGCCTCACTGGTTACATTTAAAAGATTTAACCCTTGATTCTGCCTGTTTACCTGAACTAGTGGCTTCCCCTGTCAATGGCGGACTCTGTTGGGGTGGTTTAGGCTGCCCACCATGGGTTCCTTTATATCTATGTGCAGCACTGGGCATCTGCTTCCTGTGCAGTGATTCTCTTCTTGCTAGGTATAGGTCTCCTTTCTTCCCCAACTCATCGGCAGAGTTGCAGTCCCTGTCTGCCAACCAGACTCTCATGTCCTCAGGCAAAGTGCTAAGGGCCTGTTCCCTCACCAAAAGGTCTGCCAGCTTTTCAAAACTGGTGGCCTGACACTCACTTACCACCTATGAAAATACATGCTTAGATAGCAATATAATCACATGCACTTTCATCTGCACTGCACCTATGCTCACAAATCTTTTTTTCTGTAAGCTTCATGTGCTAACTTAAAACATTTTAACAAACAGTGCTTAACTTGATCATAATCTAAACAATCAGTATCAGACCATTTAGAAACAACAGTTACAGCTTTAACATGGAGTAAAGGGGTAAGGAACTGTACCCAGAGCCCTCAGTGAACATTATACTGTTTGTAAACTGCAATAAACAAACTAAAATTAGGTAAATCCCCTGGGCCTGATGGATACACATCGGATTTTTATAAGCTATTCATGGAACCTATCTCCAAAGTGTTATTAAAAGTTTTCAACTATATAATACAATATGGTATAACAGACAAATACTTAAATAACTCCAAGACAGTGATGATTCCTAAACCGCATTCTGACCCAACAGATCCAGCAAATTATAGACCAATAGCCCTCATAAACACTAATCTTAAGATATTAGCCCATGTTATAGCAAATAGACTTAAGAATATACTCCCCTCTATTATTTCCCAACAACAAATGGGCTTTATGACAAACAGGCAAACAAGTGACAACACCCTCCTTTTAGATACCATTGTAAGACTACTTAATAGGGATAAATGCCCCAGATATGCCCTTACAGTAGATGCGACTAAAGCTTTTGATAGAGTAAACTTACACTTTCTCTTTAATATACTGCCTTTATATGGTTTTCCTCAAGAATTAATTAAAATGATCCAGGTTCTGTATCAGAAAGCTTCTACCACTATACAGGTAAATAAACTTATAACTAACCCTATACTCTTATCCAATGGTACAAGACAAGGATGTCCTCTTTCACCATACCTATTTAATCTTTATCTAGAACCCCTCCTTCTGTTTATTTCACAAAAAACTTTTCATCATATTCCAAGAATCCACAATACAAATCTTATATACTCGGACTTTGCTGATGACTTAAATATATACTTCCAACTCCCCACTACTGACCTCCCAAAAATACTTAAAGTTATTGATGAGTTCTCGGTAGTTTCAAATTATAATTTAAATTTAAACAAGTCGCACATATTTCCCCTCAATCCTATAGGGCATAAAGAATTGTACTTTCCTATGAGTGAGATCAAAATAAACTACCAGATAAAATATCTAGGAATAATATTCACTTCAGACTTCAAAGATATTATAAACAATAACCTAGTAACTACATTGACTAGTATTCAAAATGATATGGAAAGATGGAAGAACATTAATATGTTTCTACCGTCTAAAGCTAGTGTTGTCAAGATGAATTTTTTACCAAGAATACTCTTTCAATTAAATGCTACCTTTTCAAATATTCCCCAAAACTTCTTCCTTGCCATGGAAAAAGCTATATCAAGATTCTTATGGTATCCCTAATCTACCAGAATTAAATATGCAAAACCTGTACTCACCAAAGATAAGGGGGAATTGGGGTTACCTGATTTTAAGCTTTACTATAGTATAATTACTATATACAGACTAATACAAATAATAAACTATGACTCATATATAAATACTTGGACACCCCAGTGGACCAAAATCTGGTATGAACAGTTGAAATCCCTTGGCTGTAATATCAAATCCTTACCATTCTTGAATTTAAACCAGGCTAGCATATACACGAAGAATTTACACCCACTAATTAAAAACATGATTCTTACAACTCAGAAACTATGTAAATCATTGCAATTAGCTGACACTTTTGCCCTTATACAACCTTTACACCTAAATCCTAATTTACTAATAAATAATAAACCAGTAAATCTAACAAACTACCCCCTGATAAAAGACTACACAATATGGGATATATACCAATGGAAAGACTGTAACACGAGGCAAATGAGAGTTGAACTCAAACTTCCTATGAAATATAGTATTATCCTTAACCAACTTCATCATCTTATAAATGCTAAATTCTCACAAATACACACTGACTTACAGAACATAGATTTAGTTAAATTAATACTTGAAAATCTTGCGATTAAAGGGAGAACAATTTCTTGGACTTATAAAATTGTAATGAGTGCAAAACATCAGAATTCTTTATTTTCAAACTACTGGCAAATGAAAAGTCAATCACTGACTGAAGAAAATAAGAAACTAGCCATTGAAAATACAATCAAATTTATTCCTTTCAAGAAGCTGTTATATACACAAATTATGGGAAATAACAATCTATATTATACCTTATCTAAATTAAATAAATTCAATTTTAACTTTTCACCCATATGTCCCCATTGTCCGGATCAAACAGTTGATATTTTACATGTCATGTAGAACTATACTAAGATACACAACTTATGGTGTTCCTTGAGAATAAGATTAGAGAAGCTGGGATATGAAAAATCAACCCTTACTTGGGAGACAGCTATATTGTACATTAATATCAGTCAACTCCCAAAAATATTAAAACATGTTTCTATTACGATGTGTGCCCTTATTAAATTCTTTATTACAAAGAATTGGAATGTCATGTCACTAATTACATGGGAAAATTTTAGCAATCTTGCTATCAAATATATCTCATCTCACAAATTATTTTATTCAAAAACAAAAAACAAACGCTATTATCAAAAATATTGGGGTTACTTGCTAGATATAATTCTTGACAAATAAAATTTGCCTACAAATTGTCATGATAAGTTAACCTTTAAATAAGAAATGAATGTAGTATAACCAGACTTTTTGCATCTTCTCCCTTTTCTTAGTATATGTGTAACTAGATATTTTCCCTAAACATACAAATAAATGGTTAAATTTATATTTTTACTTTATATATAGACTATCACCATTCTAACTATCCCTTATGAGACCAAATGAACATAAGAGGGGCCTTGGCAACTTTTATTAGAACAAAATGAGTTGTATTGGCAAATCAAAACGGCTGCATACATTTTCTCTGGTTTAAATGAATTTGTGTCTATTAAAAGCATATTAAAATTAAAAGCTTTAAATAGATAACATATTAATTTTGCATAAAATATTTCGAATTTGATACTGTACCTTTTTGATGATTAAGTTTGAAACATAGTAACATTTACACAGTTTTATATATATAAAAATATGGACTTTGTTTTTGGTCATATATTCAGTATTATTATGATCAGATTTTGGTCTTTAACCAGCATGCAATTAATTATTTATTTTTTACATATTAGTATATCTTTTTTATGTGTCTATATTTAGCTAAATACTTAGTTCTTACAATAAATTTATGTCATTATCACATATTATACATTTTCAGTTTTGCCCTAGTAGCTTTTTAAAATGTGATTTTTTAGTATAACATTTACACATGTTATACATATATATTTAATGTTATTTATAAATTGAGTATTATGTACTTAACATTGTAACATTTCAGAGCAGGTTTCATACTGTTTAAATATTGTACTTTTATCTGGTTTTATTTTTATTGGTTGATTGATTGACTGATAATTAACTACAGGCTATATAAGCATCAGTTTTATGTTGTTCTGGGTCTGAAGAAGGTGGAATATTTTTACCACTGAAAGCGCTTACCATATTAAAGTTTTTAGTTGCTTTAGCATTACGTTATTCATATTTGCTTATTTCAGCTTTCTCCTACCATTCAACTTGTTTTTCTTTTGATTTTTAGTAATTCTCATACTTTGCTTGACGATGTAGTGACTTCTTGTGTGTATATATTTATATATATATATATATATATATATATATATATATATGCAAACAGAAAAAGGAGTGCCAAACCACAGACGGAACCAGAAGAACTTCAGGCAGCAAAATGAAGTAAAACACGTAGTTTATTCCAACCAGCAAAATGACAAAGTAAGCGCTTTCGCGTGGGACACCCCACGCTTCTTCAGACAGTTAAACATTGAAAATAGCATCCCTGTTATATACCCTGTAAACACAGTAAGGCGGGAAATTAACTAATCAATTAATCAATTAACAAACCAAAAGGCTTGTAATTAAATATACACAGTCAACCTGTCTCACTGCTATAGTTCTCTTATATAGAGCATGAACACAAATAAATACATCGATCAATGATGATGATAATAATAAAAGTGATAATAACAATAAAAATGTATATGTATATATAAAATGTATATGTAAATATATATATACATAAATTGGGCATACGAATAAGCCTAAATATAAGCATAAACACATCCCTATTTACACATACACCCAGAACTACAAGTATATAAACATATATACTCAGGGCATGGAACTAGGCCATTAGAAAATGTATATAAAAATAATAATACTAATAGCCTAATCAAAAGGAATAATATGTATATATTACATAAACTATCTAATCATCATTCTATAGAAACTGCCTAAATAAAAATAAAAATACATATACCCACATAGTGAGATTAAATACAGATAATATTGATAAAATTCCACAAACTATATGATAAGTCTGAAAAACAACCTATGTAAGAATATCAAA